>NW_027617581.1:0-108905 GCF_964187855.1 Myxine glutinosa | reverse complement strand
AAAACCACTTTTCGCACTTGTGTTAGTGTTGAAAAACCACTTTTCGCACTTGTGTTGGTGCAGGAAACTACTTTTGCACTTGTATAAGTGTGGAAAAAAGACTTTTTGCACTTGGGATAGTGTTGAAAAACCACTTTTCGCACTTGTGTTAGTGTTGAAAAACCACTTTTCGCACTTGTATTAGTGTTGAAAAAGCACATTTCGCACTTGTGTTGGTGCAGTAAACCACTTTTGCACTTGTATTAGTGTGGAAAAAACACTTTTCGCACTTGTGTTATTGTTGAAAAACCACTTTTCGCACTTGTGTTAGTGTTGAAAAACCACTTTTCGCCTTGTGTTAGTGTTGAAAAACCACTTTTCGCACTTGTGTTGGTGCAGGAAACCACTTTTGCACTTGTATTAGTGTGGAAAAAACACTTTTTGCACTTGTGATAGTGTTGAAAAACCCTTTTCGCACTTGTGTTAGTTGTTGAAAAACCACTTTTCGCACTTGTGTTGGTGCAGGAAACCACTTTTGCACTTGTATTAGTGTGGAAAAAACACTTTTTGCACTTGTGATAGTGTTGAAAACCACTTTTCGCACTTGTGTTAGTGTTGAAAAACCACTTTTCGCACTTGTGTTGGTGTAGGAAACCACTTTGCACTTGTATTAGTGTGGAAAAAACCACTTTTCGCACTTGTGTTAGTGTTGAAAAACCACTTTTCGCACTTGTGTTGGTGCAGCAAACCACTTTTGCACTTGTATTAGTGTGGAAAAAACACTTTTTAAAATTGTGATAGTGTTGAAAAACCACTTTTCGCACTTGTGTTAGTGTTGAAAAACCACTTTTCGCACTTGTGTTAGTGTTGAAAAACTACTTTTCGCACTTGTGTTGGTGCAGGAAACCACTTTTGCACTTGTATTAGTGTGGAAAAAACACTTTTCGCACTTGTGTTAGTGTTGAAAAAACCACTTTTCGCACTTGTGTTAGTGTTGAAAAACCACTTTTCGCACTTGTGTTGGTGCAGGAAACCACTTTTGCACTTGTATTAGTGTGGAAAAAAACACTTTTTGCACTTGTGATAGTGTTGAAAAACCACTTTTCGCACTTGTGTTAGTGTGAAAAACCACTTTTCGCACTTGTATTAGTGTTGAAAAACCACTTTTCGCACTTGTGTTGGTGCAATAAACCACTTTTGCACTTGTATTAGTGTGGAAAAACCACTTTTCGCACTTGTGTTAGTGTTGAAAAACCACTTTTCGCACTTGTGTTAGTGTTGAAAAACACTTTTCGCACTTGTGTTGGTGCAGGAAACCACTTTTGCACTTGTATTAGTGTGGAAAAAACACTTTTTGCACTTGTGATAGTGTTGAAAAACCACTTTTCGCACTTGTGTTAGTGTTGAAAAACCACTTTTCGCACTTGTATTAGTGTTGAAAAAGCACATTTCGCACTTGTGTTGGTGCAAGTAAACCACTTTTGCACTTGTATTAGTGTGGGAAAAAACACTTTTCGCACTTGTGTTAGTGTTGAAAAAACCACTTTTCGCACTTGTGTTAGTGTTGAAAAAACCACTTTTCGCACTTGTGTTGGTGCAGGAAACCACTTTTGCACTTGTGTTGGTGCAGGAAACCACTTTTGCACTTGTATTAGTGTGGAAAAAACACTTTTTGCACTTGTGATAGTGTTGAAAAACCCCTTTTCGCACTTGTGTTAGTGTTGAAAAACCACTTTTCGCACTTGTGTTGGTGCAGGAAACCACTTTTGCACTTGTATTAGTGTGGAAAAAACACTTTTTGCACTTGTGATAGTGTTGAAAAACCACTTTTCGCACTTGTGTTAGTGTTGAAAAACACTTTTCGCACTTGTGTTGGTGCAGGAAACCACTTTTGCACTTGTATTAGTGTGGAAAAACCACTTTTCGCACTTGTGTTAGTGTTGAAAAACCACTTTTCGCACTTGTGTTAGTGTTGAAAAACCACTTTTCGCACTTGTGTTAGTGTTGAAAAACCACTTTTAGCACTTGTGTTAGTGTTGAAAAACCACTTTTCGCACTTGTGTTGGTGCAGGAAACCACTTTTGCACTTGTATTAGTGTGGAAAAAACACTTTTTGCACTTGTGATAATGTTGAAAAACCACTTTTCGCACTTGTGTTAGTGTTGAAAAACCACTTTTAGCACTTGTGTTAGTGTTGAAAAACGACTTTTCGCACTTGTGTTGGTGCAGGAAACCACTTTTGCACTTGTATTAGTGTGGAAAAAACCACTTTTCGCACTTGTGTTAGTGTTGAAAAACCACTTTTCGCACTTGTGTTAGTGTTGAAAAACCACTTTTCGCACTTGTGTTAGTGTGAAAAACCACTTTTCGCACTTGTGTTGGTGCAGGAAACCACTTTTGCACTTGTATTAGTGTGGAAAAAACACTTTTTGCACTTGTGATAGTGTTGAAAAACCACTTTTCGCACTTGTGTTAGTGTTGAAAAACCACTTTTAGCACTTGTGTTAGTGTTGAAAAACCACTTTTCGCACTTGTGTTGGTGGCAGGAAACCACTTTTGCACTTGTATTAGTGTGGAAAAAATACTTTTCGCACTTGTGTTAGTGTTGAAAAACCACTTTTCGCACTTGTGTTAGTGTTGAAAACGACTTTTCGCACTTGTGTTGGTGCAGGAAACCACTTTTGCACTTGTATTAGTGTGGAAAAACCACTTTTCGCACTTGTGTTAGTGTTGAAAAACCACTTTTCGCACTTGTGTTAGTGTTGAAAAACCACTTTTCGCACTTGTGTTGGTGCAGGAAACCACTTTTGCACTTGTATTAGTGTGGAAAAAACACTTTTTGCACTTGTGATAGTGTTGAAAAACCACTTTTCGCACTTGTGTTAGTGTTGAAAAACCACTTTTCGCACTTGTGTTGGTGCAGGAAACCACTTTTGCACTTGTATTAGTGTGGAAAAACCACTTTTCGCACTTGTGTTAGTGTTGAAAAACCACTTTTTCGCACTTGTATTAGTGTTGAAAAACCACTTTTCGCACTTGTGTTGGTGCAGGAAACCACTTTTGCACTTGTATTAGTGTGGAAAAAACACTTTTTGCACTTGTGATAGTGTTGAAAAACCACTTTTCGCACTTGTGTTAGTGTTGAAAAACCACTTTTCGCACTTGTGTTAGTGTTGAAAAACCACTTTTCGCACTTGTGTTGGTGCAGGAAACCACTTTTGCACTTGTATTAGTGTGGAAAAAACACTTTTTGCACTTGTGATAGTGTTGAAAAAACCACTTTTCGCACTTGTGTTAGTGTTGAAAAACCACTTTTCGCACTTGTGTTGGTGTAGGAAACCACTTTTGCACTTGTATTAGTGTGGAAAAACCACTTTTCGCACTTGTGTTAGTGTTGAAAAACACTTTTCGCACTTGTGTTGGTGCAGCAAACCACTTTTGCACTTGTATTAGTGTGGGAAAAACACTTTTTGCACTTGTGATAGTGTTGAAAAACTACTTTTCGCACTTGTGTTAGTGTTGAAAAACACTTTTCGCACTTGTGTTAGTGTTGAAAAACTACTTTTCGCACTTGTGTTGGTGCAGGAAAACCACCTTTTGCACTTGTATTAGTGTTGAAAAACCACTTTTCGCACTTGTGTTAGTGTTGAAAAACCACTTTTCGCACTTGTGTTAGTGTTGAAAAACTACTTTTCGCACTTGTGTTGGTGCAGGAAACCACTTTTGCACTTGTATTAGTGTGGAAAAAACACTTTTCGCACTTGTGTTAGTGTTGAAAAACCACTTTTCGCACTTGTGTTAGTGTTGAAAAACCACTTTTTGCACTTGTGTTGGTGCAGGAAACCACTTTTGCACTTGTATTAGTGTGGAAAAAACACTTTTTGCACTTGTGATAGTGTTGAAAAACCACTTTTCGCACTTGTGTTAGTGTTGAAAAACCACTTTTCGCACTTGTGTTAGTGTTGAAAAAACCACTTTTTCGCACTTGTGTTGGTGCAGTAAACCACTTTTGCACTTGTATTAGTGTGGAAAAACCACTTTTCGCACTTGTGTTAGTGTTGAAAAAACCACTTTTCGCACTTGTGTCAGTGTTGAAAAACCACTTTCGCACTTGTGTTGGTGCAGAAACCACTTATTGCACTTGTATTAGTGTGGAAAAAACACTTTTTGCACTTGTGATAGTGTTGAAAAACCACATTTCGCACTTGTGTTAGTGTTCAAAAACCACTTTTCGCACTTGTGTTGGTGCAGTAAACCACTTTTGCACTTGTATTAGTGTGGGAAAAACCACTTTTCGCACTTGTGTTAGTGTTGAAAAACCACTTTTCGCACTTGTGTTAGTGTTGAAAAACCACTTTTCGCACTTGTGTTGGTGCAGGAAACTACTTTTGCACTTGTATAAGTGTGGAAAAAAGACTTTTTGCACTTGGGATAGTGTTGAAAAACCACTTTTCGCACTTGTGTTAGTGTTGAAAAACCACTTTTCGCACTTGTATTAGTGTTGAAAAAGCACATTTCGCACTTGTGTTGGTGCAGTAAACCACTTTTGCACTTGTATTAGTGTGGAAAAAACACTTTTCGCACTTGTGTTATTGTTGAAAAACCACTTTTCGCACTTGTGTTAGTGTTGAAAAACCACTTTTCGCCCTTGTGTTAGTGTTGAAAAACCACTTTTCGCACTTGTGTTGGTGCAGGAAACCACTTTTGCACTTGTATTAGTGTGGAAAAAACACTTTTTGCACTTGTGATAGTGTTGAAAAACCCCTTTTCGCACTTGTGTTAGTGTTGAAAAACCACTTTTCGCACTTGTGTTGGTGCAGGAAACCACTTTTGCACTTGTATTAGTGTGGAAAAAACACTTTTTGCACTTGTGATAGTGTTGAAAAACCACTTTTCGCACTTGTGTTAGTGTTGAAAAACCACTTTTCGCACTTGTGTTGGTGTAGGAAACCACTTTTGCACTTGTATTAGTGTGGAAAAACCACTTTTCGCACTTGTGTTAGTGTTGAAAAACCACTTTTCGCACTTGTGTTGGTGCAGCAAACCACTTTTGCACTTGTATTAGTGTGGAAAAAACACTTTTTAAAATTGTGATAGTGTTGAAAAACCACTTTTCGCACTTGTGTTAGTGTTGAAAAACCACTTTTCGCACTTGTGTTAGTGTTGAAAAACTACTTTTCGCACTTGTGTTGGTGCAGGAAACCACTTTTGCACTTGTATTAGTGTGGAAAAAACACTTTTCGCACTTGTGTTAGTGTTGAAAAACCACTTTTCGCACTTGTGTTAGTGTTGAAAAACCACTTTTCGCACTTGTGTTGGTGCAGGAAACCACTTTTGCACTTGTATTAGTGTGGAAAAAACACTTTTTGCACTTGTGATAGTGTTGAAAAACCACTTTTCGCACTTGTGTTAGTGTTGAAAAACCACTTTTCGCACTTGTATTAGTGTTGAAAAACCACTTTTCGCACTTGTGTTGGTGCAATAAACCACTTTTGCACTTGTATTAGTGTGGAAAAACCACTTTTCGCACTTGTGTTAGTGTTGAAAAACCACTTTTCGCACTTGTGTTAGTGTTGAAAAACCACTTTTCGCACTTGTGTTGGTGCAGGAAACCACTTTTGCACTTGTATTAGTGTGGAAAAAACACTTTTTGCACTTGTGATAGTGTTGAAAAACCACTTTTCGCACTTGTGTTAGTGTTGAAAAACCACTTTTCGCACTTGTATTAGTGTTGAAAAAGCACATTTCGCACTTGTGTTGGTGCAGTAAACCACTTTTGCACTTGTATTAGTGTGGAAAAAAACACTTTTCGCACTTGTGTTAGTGTTGAAAAACCACTTTTCGCACTTGTGTTAGTGTTGAAAAACCACTTTTCGCACTTGTGTTGGTGCAGGAAACCACTTTTGCACTTGTGTTGGTGCAGGAAACCACTTTTGCACTTGTATTAGTGTGGAAAAAACACTTTTTGCACTTGTGATAGTGTTGAAAAACCCCTTTTCGCACTTGTGTTTGTGTTGAAAAACCACTTTTCGCACTTGTGTTGGTGCAGGAAACCACTTTTGCACTTGTATTAGTGTGGAAAAAACACTTTTTGCACTTGTGATAGTGTTGAAAAACCACTTTTCGCACTTGTGTTAGTGTTGAAAAACCACTTTTCGCACTTGTGTTGGTGCAGGAAACCACTTTTGCACTTGTATTAGTGTGGAAAAACCACTTTTCGCACTTGTGTTAGTGTTGAAAAACCACTTTTCGCACTTGTGTTAGTGTTGAAAAACCACTTTTCGCACTTGTGTTAGTGTTGAAAAACCACTTTTAGCACTTGTGTTAGTGTTGAAAAACCACTTTTCGCACTTGTGTTGGTGCAGGAAACCACTTTTGCACTTGTATTAGTGTGGAAAAAAACACTTTTTGCACTTGTGATAATGTTGAAAAAACCACTTTTCGCACTTGTGTTAGTGTTGAAAAACCACTTTTAGCACTTGTGTTAGTGTTGAAAAACGACTTTTCGCACTTGTGTTGGTGCAGGAAACCACTTTTGCACTTGTATTAGTGTGGAAAAACCACTTTTCGCACTTGTGTTAGTGTTGAAAAACCACTTTTCGCACTTGTGTTAGTGTTGAAAAACCACTTTTCGCACTTGTGTTGGTGCAGGAAACCACTTTTGCACTTGTATTAGTGTGGAAAAAACACTTTTGCACTTGTGATAGTGTTGAAAAACCACTTTTCGCACTTGTGTTAGTGTTGAAAAACCACTTTTCGCACTTGTGTTGTGTAGGAAACCACTTTTGCACTTGTATTAGTGTGGAAAAACCCACTTTTCGCACTTGTGTTGGTGCAGCAACCACTTTTGCACTTGTATTAGTGTGGAAAAAACACTTTTTTGCACTTGTGATAGTGTTGAAAAACCACTTTTCGCACTTGTGTTAGTGTTGAAAAACCACTTTTCGCACTTGTGTTAGTGTTGAAAAACTACTTTCGCACTTGTGTTGGTGCAGGAAACCACTTTTGCACTTGTATTAGTGTGGAAAAAAACACTTTTCGCACTTGTGTTAGTGTTGAAAACCACTTTTCGCACTTGTGTTAGTGTTGAAAACCACTTTTTGCACTTGTGTTGGTGCAGGAAACCACTTTTGCACTTGTATTAGTGTGGAAAAAACACTTTTTGCACTTGTGATAGTGTTGAAAAACCACTTTTCGCACTTGTGTTAGTGTTGAAAAACCACTTTTCGCACTTGTGTTAGTGTTGAAAAACCACTTTTCGCACTTGTGTTGGTGCAGTAAACCACTTTTGCACTTGTATTAGTGTGGAAAAACCACTTTTCGCACTTGTGTTAGTGTTGAAAAACCACTTTTCGCACTTGTGTTAGTGTTGAAAAACCACTTTCGCACTTGTGTTGGTGCAGGAAACCACTTTGCACTTGTATTAGTGTGGAAAAAAACACTTTTTTGCACTTGTGATAGTGTTGAAAAACCACATTTCGCACTTGTGTTAGTGTTCAAAAACCACTTTTCGCACTTGTGTTGGTGCAGTAAACCACTTTTGCACTTGTATTAGTGTGGGAAAAAACCACTTTTCGCACTTGTGTTAGTGTTGAAAAACCACTTTTCGCACTTGTGTTAGTGTTGAAAAACCACTTTTCGCACTTGTGTTGGTGCAGGAAACTACTTTTGCACTTGTATAAGTGTGGAAAAAACACTTTTGCACTTGTGATAGTGTTGAAAAACCACTTTTCGCACTTGTGTTAGTGTTGAAAAACCACTTTTCGCACTTGTATTAGTGTTGAAAAAGCACATTTCGCACTTGTGTTGGTGCAGTAAACCACTTTTGCACTTGTATTAGTGTGGAAAAAACACTTTTCGCACTTGTGTTATTGTTGAAAAACCACTTTTCGCACTTGTGTTAGTGTTGAAAAAACCACTTTTCGCCCTTGTGTTAGTGTTGAAAAACCACTTTTCGCACTTGTGTTGGTGCAGGAAACCACTTTTGCACTTGTATTAGTGTGGAAAAAACACTTTTTGCACTTGTGATAGTGTTGAAAAACCCCTTTTCGCACTTGTGTTAGTGTTGAAAAACCACTTTTCGCACTTGTGTTGGTGCAGGAAACCACTTTTGCACTTGTATTAGTGTGGAAAAAAACACTTTTTGCACTTGTGATAGTGTTGAAAAACCACTTTTCGCACTTGTGTTAGTGTTGAAAAACCACTTTTCGCACTTGTGTTGGTGTAGGAAACCACTTTTGCACTTGTATTAGTGTGGAAAAACCACTTTTCGCACTTGTGTTAGTGTTGAAAAACCACTTTTCGCACTTGTGTTGGTGCAGCAAACCACTTTTGCACTTGTATTAGTGTGGGAAAAACCACTTTTCGCACTTGTGTTAGTGTTGAAAAACCACTTTTCGCACTTGTGTTAGTGTTGAAAAACCACTTTTCGCACTTGTGTTGGTGCAGGAAACTACTTTTGCACTTGTATAAGTGTGGAAAAAAGACTTTTTGCACTTGGGATAGTGTTGAAAAACCACTTTTCGCACTTGTGTTAGTGTTGAAAAACCACTTTTCGCACTTGTATTAGTGTTGAAAAAGCACATTTCGCACTTGTGTTGGTGCAGTAAACCACTTTTGCACTTGTATTAGTGTGGAAAAAACACTTTTCGCACTTGTGTTATTGTTGAAAAACCACTTTTCGCACTTGTGTTAGTGTTGAAAAACCACTTTTCGCCCTTGTGTTAGTGTTGAAAAACCACTTTTCGCACTTGTGTTGGTGCAGGAAACCACTTTTGCACTTGTATTAGTGTGGAAAAAACACTTTTTGCACTTGTGATAGTGTTGAAAAACCCCTTTTCGCACTTGTGTTAGTGTTGAAAAACCACTTTTCGCACTTGTGTTGGTGCAGGAAACCACTTTTGCACTTGTATTAGTGTGGAAAAAACACTTTTTGCACTTGTGATAGTGTTGAAAAACCACTTTTCGCACTTGTGTTAGTGTTGAAAAACCACTTTTCGCACTTGTGTTGGTGTAGGAAACCACTTTTGCACTTGTATTAGTGTGGAAAAACCACTTTTCGCACTTGTGTTAGTGTTGAAAAACCACTTTTCGCACTTGTGTTGGTGCAGCAAACCACTTTTGCACTTGTATTAGTGTGGAAAAAACACTTTTTAAAATTGTGATAGTGTTGAAAAACCACTTTTCGCACTTGTGTTAGTGTTGAAAAACCACTTTTCGCACTTGTGTTAGTGTTGAAAAACTACTTTTCGCACTTGTGTTGGTGCAGGAAACCACTTTTGCACTTGTATTAGTGTGGAAAAAACACTTTTCGCACTTGTGTTAGTGTTGAAAAACCACTTTTCGCACTTGTGTTAGTGTTGAAAAACCACTTTTCGCACTTGTGTTGGTGCAGGAAACCACTTTTGCACTTGTATTAGTGTGGAAAAAACACTTTTTGCACTTGTGATAGTGTTGAAAAACCACTTTTCGCACTTGTGTTAGTGTTGAAAAACCACTTTTCGCACTTGTATTAGTGTTGAAAAACCACTTTTCGCACTTGTGTTGGTGCAATAAACCACTTTTGCACTTGTATTAGTGTGGAAAAACCACTTTTTCGCACTTGTGTTAGTGTTGAAAAACCACTTTTCGCACTTGTGTTAGTGTTGAAAAACCACTTTTCGCACTTGTGTTGGTGCAGGAAACCACTTTTGCACTTGTATTAGTGTGGAAAAAACACTTTTTGCACTTGTGATAGTGTTGAAAAACCACTTTTCGCACTTGTGTTAGTGTTGAAAAACCACTTTTCGCACTTGTATTAGTGTTGAAAAAGCACATTTCGCACTTGTGTTGGTGCAGTAAACCACTTTTGCACTTGTATTAGTGTGGAAAAAACACTTTTCGCACTTGTGTTAGTGTTGAAAAACCACTTTTCGCACTTGTGTTAGTGTTGAAAAACCACTTTTCGCACTTGTGTTGGTGCAGGAAACCACTTTTGCACTTGTGTTGGTGCAGGAAACCACTTTTGCACTTGTATTAGTGTGGAAAAAACACTTTTTGCACTTGTGATAGTGTTGAAAAACCCCTTTTCGCACTTGTGTTAGTGTTGAAAAACCACTTTTCGCACTTGTGTTGGTGCAGGAAACCACTTTTGCACTTGTATTAGTGTGGAAAAAACACTTTTTGCACTTGTGATAGTGTTGAAAAACCACTTTTCGCACTTGTGTTAGTGTTGAAAAACCACTTTTCGCACTTGTGTTGGTGCAGGAAACCACTTTTGCACTTGTATTAGTGTGGAAAAACCACTTTTCGCACTTGTGTTAGTGTTGAAAAACCACTTTTCGCACTTGTGTTAGTGTTGAAAAACCACTTTTCGCACTTGTGTTAGTGTTGAAAAACCACTTTTAGCACTTGTGTTAGTGTTGAAAAACCACTTTTCGCACTTGTGTTGGTGCAGGAAACCACTTTTGCACTTGTATTAGTGTGGAAAAAACACTTTTTGCACTTGTGATAATGTTGAAAAACCACTTTTCGCACTTGTGTTAGTGTTGAAAAACCACTTTTAGCACTTGTGTTAGTGTTGAAAAACGACTTTTCGCACTTGTGTTGGTGCAGGAAACCACTTTTGCACTTGTATTAGTGTGGAAAAACCACTTTTCGCACTTGTGTTAGTGTTGAAAAACCACTTTTCGCACTTGTGTTAGTGTTGAAAAACCACTTTTCGCACTTGTGTTAGTGTTGAAAAACCACTTTTCGCACTTGTGTTGGTGCAGGAAACCACTTTTGCACTTGTATTAGTGTGGAAAAAACACTTTTTGCACTTGTGATAGTGTTGAAAAACCACTTTTCGCACTTGTGTTAGTGTTGAAAAACCACTTTTAGCACTTGTGTTAGTGTTGAAAAACCACTTTTCGCACTTGTGTTGGTGCAGGAAACCACTTTTGCACTTGTATTAGTGTGGAAAAAATACTTTTCGCACTTGTGTTAGTGTTGAAAAACCACTTTTCGCACTTGTGTTAGTGTTGAAAAACGACTTTTCGCACTTGTGTTGGTGCAGGAAACCACTTTTGCACTTGTATTAGTGTGGAAAAACCACTTTTCGCACTTGTGTTAGTGTTGAAAAACCACTTTTCGCACTTGTGTTAGTGTTGAAAAACCACTTTTCGCACTTGTGTTGGTGCAGGAAACCACTTTTGCACTTGTATTAGTGTGGAAAAAACACTTTTTGCACTTGTGATAGTGTTGAAAAACCACTTTTCGCACTTGTGTTAGTGTTGAAAAACCACTTTTCGCACTTGTGTTGGTGCAGGAAACCACTTTTGCACTTGTATTAGTGTGGAAAAACCACTTTTCGCACTTGTGTTAGTGTTGAAAAACCACTTTTCGCACTTGTATTAGTGTTGAAAAACCACTTTTCGCACTTGTGTTGGTGCAGGAAACCACTTTTGCACTTGTATTAGTGTGGAAAAAACACTTTTTGCACTTGTGATAGTGTTGAAAAACCACTTTTCGCACTTGTGTTAGTGTTGAAAAACCACTTTTCGCACTTGTGTTAGTGTTGAAAAACCACTTTTCGCACTTGTGTTGGTGCAGGAAACCACTTTTGCACTTGTATTAGTGTGGAAAAAACACTTTTTGCACTTGTGATAGTGTTGAAAAACCACTTTTCGCACTTGTGTTAGTGTTGAAAAACCACTTTTAGCACTTGTGTTAGTGTTGAAAAACCACTTTTCGCACTTGTGTTGGTGCAGGAAACCATTTTTGCACTTGTATTAGTGTGGGAAAACCACTTTTTGCACTTGTGATAGTGTTGAAAAACCACTTTTCGCACTTGAGTTGGTGCAGGAAACCACTTTTGCACTTGTATTAGTGTGGAAAAAACACTTTTCGCACTTGTGTTAGTGTTGAAAAACCACTTTTAGCACTTGTGTTAGTGTTGAAAATCCACTTTTCGCACTTGTGTTGGTGCAGGAAACCACTTTTGCACTTGTATTAGTGTGGGAAAACCACTTTTTGCACTTGTGATAGTGTTGAAAAACCACTTTTCGCACTTGTGTTAGTGTTGAAAAACCACTTTTCGCACTTGTGTTGGTGCAGGAAACTACTTTTGCACTTGTATAAGTGTGGAAAAAACACTTTTTGCACTTGTGATAGTGTTGAAAAACCACTTTTCATACTTGTGTTAGTGTTGAAAAACCACTTTTCGCACTTGTATTAGTGTTGAAAAAGCACATTTCGCACTTGTGTTGGTGCAGTAAACCACTTTTGCACTTGTATTAGTGTGGAAAAAACACTTTTTGCACTTGTGTTATTGTTGAAAAACCACTTTTCGCACTTGTGTTAGTGTTGAAAAACCACTTTTCGCCCTTGTGTTAGTGTTGAAAAACCACTTTTCGCACTTGTGTTGGTGCAGGAAACCACTTTTGCACTTGTATTAGTGTGGAAAAAACACTTTTTGCACTTGTGATAGTGTTGAAAAACCACTTTTCGCACTTGTGTTAGTGTTGAAAAACCACTTTTCGCACTTGTGTTGGTGTAGGAAACCACTTTTGCACTTGTATTAGTGTGGAAAAACCACTTTTTGCACTTGTGATAGTGTTGAAAAACCACTTTTTGCACTTGTGATAGTGTTGAAAAACCACTTTTCGCACTTGTGTTAGTGTTGAAAAACCACTTTTCGCACTTGTGTTAGTGTTGAAAAACCACTTTTCGCACTTGTGTTAGTGTTGAAAAACCACTTTTCGCACTTGTGTTAGTGTTGAAAAACCACTTTTCGCACTTGTGTTGGTGCAGGAAACCACTTTTGCACTTGTATTAGTGTGGAAAAAACACTTTTTGCACTTGTGATAGTGTTGAAAAACCACTTTTCGCACTTGTGTTAGTGTTGAAAAACCACTTTTCGCACTTGTATTAGTGTTGAAAAAGCACATTTCGCACTTGTGTTGGTGCAGTAAACCACTTTTGCACTTGTATTAGTGTGGAAAAACCACTTTTCGCACTTGTGTTAGTGTTGAAAAACCACTTTTCGCACTTGTGTTAGTGTTGAAAAACCAC
Organism: Myxine glutinosa; assembly: GCF_964187855.1. NCBI lineage: Eukaryota > Metazoa > Chordata > Myxini > Myxiniformes > Myxinidae > Myxine > Myxine glutinosa. The sequence goes on along the minus strand of NW_027617581.1, from coordinate 95,894 downwards.
TTTTCGCACTTGTGTTGGTGCAGGAAACCACTTTTGCACTTGTATTAGTGTGGAAAAAACACTTTTTGCACTTGTGATAGTGTTGAAAAACCACTTTTCGCACTTGTGTTAGTGTTGAAAAACCACTTTTCGCACTTGTATTAGTGTTGAAAAAGCACATTTCGCACTTGTGTTGGTGCAGTAAACCACTTTTGCACTTGTATTAGTGTGGAAAAAACACTTTTCGCACTTGTGTTAGTGTTGAAAAACCACTTTTCGCACTTGTGTTAGTGTTGAAAAACCACTTTTCGCACTTGTGTTGGTGCAGGAAACCACTTTTGCACTTGTGTTGGTGCAGGAAACCACTTTTGCACTTGTATTAGTGTGGAAAAAACACTTTTTGCACTTGTGATAGTGTTGAAAAACCCCTTTTCGCACTTGTGTTAGTGTTGAAAAACCACTTTTCGCACTTGTGTTGGTGTAGGAAACCACTTTTGCACTTGTATTAGTGTGGAAAAAACACTTTTTGCACTTGTGATAGTGTTGAAAAACCACTTTTCGCACTTGTGTTAGTGTTGAAAAACCACTTTTTGCACTTGTGTTGGTGCAGGAAACCACTTTTGCACTTGTATTAGTGTGGAAAAACCACTTTTCGCACTTGTGTTAGTGTTGAAAAACCACTTTTCGCACTTGTGTTAGTGTTGAAAAACCACTTTTAGCACTTGTGTTAGTGTTGAAAAACCACTTTTCGCACTTGTGTTGGTGCAGGAAACCACTTTTGCACTTGTATTAGTGTGGAAAAAACACTTTTTGCACTTGTGATAGTGTTGAAAAACCACTTTTCGCACTTGTGTTAGTGTTGAAAAACCACTTTTAGCACTTGTGTTAGTGTTGAAAAATGACTTTTCGCACTTGTGTTGGTGCAGGAAACCACTTTTGCACTTGTATTAGTGTGGTAAAACCACTTTTCGCACTTGTGTTAGTGTTGAAAAACCACTTTTCGCACTTGTGTTAGTGTTGAAAAACCACTTTTAGCACTTGTGTTAGTGTTGAAAAACCACTTTTCGCACTTGTGTTGGTGCAGGAAACCACTTTTGCCCTTGTATTAGTGTGGAAAAACCACTTTTCGCACTTGTGTTAGTGTTGAAAAACCACTTTTCGCACTTGTGTTAGTGTTGAAAAACCACTTTTAGCACTTGTGTTAGTGTTGAAAAACTACTTTTCGCACTTGTGTTGGTGCAGGAAACCACTTTTGCACTTGTATTAGTGTGGAAAAAACACTTTTTGCACTTGTGATAGTGTTGAAAATCCACTTTTCGCACTTGTGTTAGTGTTGAGAAACCACTTTTAGCACTTGTGTTAGTGTTGAAAAACCACTTTTCGCACTTGTGTTGGTGCAGGAAACCACTTTTGCACTTGTATTAGTGTGGAAAAAACACTTTTCACACTTGTGTTAGTGTTGAAAAACCACTTTTCGCACTTGTGTTAGTGTTGAAAAACCACTTTTCGCACTTGTGTTAGTGTTGAAAAACCACTTTTCGCACTTGTGTTGGTGCAGGAAACCACTTTTGCACTTGTATTAGTGTGGAAAAAACACTTTTTGCACTTGTGATAGTGTTGAAAAACCACTTTTCGCACTTGTGTTAGTGTTGAAAAACCACTTTTCGCACTTGTGTTGGTGCAGGAAACCACTTTTGCACTTGTATTAGTGTGGAAAAACCACTTTTCGCACTTGTGTTAGTGTTGAAAAACCACTTTTCGCACTTGTATTAGTGTTGAAAAACCACTTTTCGCACTTGTGTTGGTGCAGGAAACCACTTTTGCACTTGTATTAGTGTGGAAAAAACACTTTTTGCACTTGTGATAGTGTTGAAAAACCACTTTTCGCACTTGTGTTAGTGTTGAAAAACCACTTTTCGCACTTGTGTTAGTGTTGAAAAACCACTTTTCGCACTTGTGTTGGTGCAGGAAACCACTTTTGCACTTGTATTAGTGTGGAAAAACACTTTTTGCACTTGTGATAGTGTTGAAAAACCACTTTTCGCACTTGTGTTAGTGTTGAAAAACCACTTTTAGCACTTGTGTTAGTGTTGAAAAACCACTTTTCGCACTTGTGTTGGTGCAGGAAACCACTTTTGCACTTGTATTAGTGTGGGAAAACCACTTTTTGCACTTGTGATAGTGTTGAAAAACCACTTTTCGCACTTGTGTTAGTGTTGAAAAACCACTTTTCGCACTTGTGTTGGTGCAGGAAACCACTTTTGCACTTGTATTAGTGTGGAAAAAACACTTTTTGTACTTGTGATAGTGTTGAAAAACCACTTTTCGCACTTGTGTTAGTATTGAAAAACCACTTTTCGCACTTGTGTTAGTGTTGAAAAACCACTTTTCGCACTTGTGTTGGTGCAGTAAACCACTTTTGCACTTGTATTAGTTTGGAAAAAACACTTTTCGCACTTGTGTTATTGTTGACAAACCACTTTTCGCACTTGTGTTAGTGTTGAAAAACCACTTTTCGCCCTTGTGTTAGTGTTGAAAAACCACTTTTCGCACTTGTGTTGGTGCAGGAAACCACTTTTGCACTTGCATTAGTGTGGAAAAAACACTTTTTGCACTTGTGATAGTGTTGAAAAACCACTTTTCGCACTTGTGTTAGTGTTGAAAAACCACTTTTCGCACTTTTGTTGGTGCAGGAAACCACTTTTGCACTTGTATTAGTGTGGAAAAAACACTTTTTGCACTTGTGATAGTGTTGAAAAACCACTTTTCGCACTTGTGTTAGTGTTGAAATACCACTTTTCGCACTTGTGTTGGTGCAGGAAACCACTTTTGCACTTGTATTAGTGTGGAAAAACCACTTTTCGCACTTGTGTTAGTGTTGAAAAACCACTTTTCGCACTTGTGTTAGTGTTGAAAAACCCCTTTTCGCACTTGTGTTGGTGCAGGAAACCACTTTTGCACTTGTATTAGTGTGGAAAAAACACTTTTTGCACTTGTGATAGTGTTGAAAAACCACTTTTCGCACTTGTGTTAGTGTTGAAAAACCACTTTTCGCACTTGTGTTAGTGTTGAAAAACCACTTTTCGCACTTGTGTTGGTGCAGGAAACCACTTTTGCACTTGTATTAGTGTGGAAAAAACACTTTTTGCACTTGTGATAGTGTTGAAAAACCACTTTTCGCACTTGTGTTAGTGTTGAAAAACCACTTTTCGCACTTGTGTTGGTGCAGGAAACCACTTTTGCACTTGTATTAGTGTGGAAAAACCACTTTTCGCACTTGTGTTAGTGTTGAAAAACCACTTTTCGCACTTGTATTAGTGTTGAAAAACCACTTTTCGCACTTGTGTTGGTGCAGGAAACCACTTTTGCACTTGTATTAGTGTGGAAAAAACACTTTTTGCACTTGTGATAGTGTTGAAAAACCACTTTTCGCACTTGTGTTAGTGTTGAAAAACCACTTTTCGCACTTGTGTTAGTGTTGAAAAACCACTTTTCGCACTTGTGTTGGTGCAGGAAACCACTTTTGCACTTGTATTAGTGTGGAAAAAACACTTTTTGCACTTGTGATAGTGTTGAAAAACCACTTTTCGCACTTGTGTTAGTGTTGAAAAACCACTTTTAGCACTTGTGTTAGTGTTGAAAAACCACTTTTCGCACTTGTGTTGGTGCAGGAAACCATTTTTGCACTTGTATTAGTGTGGGAAAACCACTTTTTGCACTTGTGATAGTGTTGAAAAACCACTTTTCGCACTTGAGTTGGTGCAGGAAACCACTTTTGCACTTGTATTAGTGTGGAAAAAACACTTTTCGCACTTGTGTTAGTGTTGAAAAACCACTTTTAGCACTTGTGTTAGTGTTGAAAATCCACTTTTCGCACTTGTGTTGGTGCAGGAAACCACTTTTGCACTTGTATTAGTGTGGGAAAACCACTTTTTGCACTTGTGATAGTGTTGAAAAACCACTTTTCGCACTTGTGTTAGTGTTGAAAAACCACTTTTCGCACTTGTGTTGGTGCAGGAAACTACTTTTGCACTTGTATAAGTGTGGAAAAAACACTTTTTGCACTTGTGATAGTGTTGAAAAACCACTTTTCATACTTGTGTTAGTGTTGAAAAACCACTTTTCGCACTTGTATTAGTGTTGAAAAAGCACATTTCGCACTTGTGTTGGTGCAGTAAACCACTTTTGCACTTGTATTAGTGTGGAAAAAACACTTTTCGCACTTGTGTTATTGTTGAAAAACCACTTTTCGCACTTGTGTTAGTGTTGAAAAACCACTTTTCGCCCTTGTGTTAGTGTTGAAAAACCACTTTTCGCACTTGTGTTGGTGCAGGAAACCACTTTTGCACTTGTATTAGTGTGGAAAAAACACTTTTTGCACTTGTGATAGTGTTGAAAAACCACTTTTCGCACTTGTGTTAGTGTTGAAAAACCACTTTTCGCACTTGTGTTGGTGTAGGAAACCACTTTTGCACTTGTATTAGTGTGGAAAAACCACTTTTTGCACTTGTGATAGTGTTGAAAAACCACTTTTTGCACTTGTGATAGTGTTGAAAAACCACTTTTCGCACTTGTGTTAGTGTTGAAAAACCACTTTTCGCACTTGTGTTAGTGTTGAAAAACCACTTTTCGCACTTGTGTTAGTGTTGAAAAACCACTTTTCGCACTTGTGTTAGTGTTGAAAAACCACTTTTCGCACTTGTGTTGGTGCAGGAAACCACTTTTGCACTTGTATTAGTGTGGAAAAAACACTTTTTGCACTTGTGATAGTGTTGAAAAACCACTTTTCGCACTTGTGTTAGTGTTGAAAAACCACTTTTCGCACTTGTATTAGTGTTGAAAAAGCACATTTCGCACTTGTGTTGGTGCAGTAAACCACTTTTGCACTTGTATTAGTGTGGAAAAACCACTTTTCGCACTTGTGTTAGTGTTGAGAAACCACTTTTCGCACTTGTGTTAGTGTTGAAAAACCACTTTTCGCACTTGTGTTGGTGCAGGAAACCACTTTTGCACTTCTATTAGTGTGGAAAAAACACTTTTTGCACTTGTGATAGTGTTGAAAAACCACTTTTCGCACTTGTGTTAGTGTTGAAAAACCACTTTTCGCACTTGTATTAGTGTTGAAAAAGCACATTTCGCACTTGTGTTGGTGCAGTAAACCACTTTTGCACTTGTATTAGTGTGGAAAAAACACTTTTCGCACTTGTGTTAGTGTTGAAAAACCACTTTTCGCACTTGTGTTAGTGTTGAAAAACCACTTTTCGCACTTGTGTTGGTGCAGGAAACCACTTTTGCACTTGTGTTGGTGCAGGAAACCACTTTTGCACTTGTATTAGTGTGGAAAAAACAATTTTTGCACTTGTGATAGTGTTGAAAAACCCCTTTTCGCACTTGTGTTAGTGTTGAAAAACCACTTTTCGCACTTGTGTTGGTGTAGGAAACCACTTTTGCACTTGTATTAGTGTGGAAAAAACACTTTTTGCACTTGTGATAGTGTTGAAAAACCACTTTTCGCACTTGTGTTAGTGTTGAAAAACCACTTTTTGCACTTGTGTTGGTGCAGGAAACCACTTTTGCACTTGTATTAGTGTGGAAAAACCACTTTTCGCACTTGTGTTAGTGTTGAAAAACCACTTTTCGCACTTGTGTTAGTGTTGAAAAACCACTTTTAGCACTTGTGTTAGTGTTGAAAAACCACTTTTCGCACTTGTGTTGGTGCAGGAAACCACTTTTGCACTTGTATTAGTGTGGAAAAAACACTTTTTGCACTTGTGATAGTGTTGAAAAACCACTTTTCGCACTTGTGTTAGTGTTGAAAAACCACTTTTAGCACTTGTGTTAGTGTTGAAAAATGACTTTTCGCACTTGTGTTGGTGCAGGAAACCACTTTTGCACTTGTATTAGTGTGGTAAAACCACTTTTCGCACTTGTGTTAGTGTTGAAAAACCACTTTTCGCACTTGTGTTAGTGTTGAAAAACCACTTTTAGCACTTGTGTTAGTGTTGAAAAACCACTTTTCGCACTTGTGTTGGTGCAGGAAACCACTTTTGCCCTTGTATTAGTGTGGAAAAACCACTTTTCGCACTTGTGTTAGTGTTGAAAAACCACTTTTCGCACTTGTGTTAGTGTTGAAAAACCACTTTTAGCACTTGTGTTAGTGTTGAAAAACTACTTTTCGCACTTGTGTTGGTGCAGGAAACCACTTTTGCACTTGTATTAGTGTGGAAAAAACACTTTTTGCACTTGTGATAGTGTTGAAAATCCACTTTTCGCACTTGTGTTAGTGTTGAAAAACCACTTTTAGCACTTGTGTTAGTGTTGAAAAACCACTTTTCGCACTTGTGTTGGTGCAGGAAACCACTTTTGCACTTGTATTAGTGTGGAAAAAACACTTTTCACACTTGTGTTAGTGTTGAAAAACCACTTTTCGCACTTGTGTTAGTGTTGAAAAACCACTTTTCGCACTTGTGTTAGTGTTGAAAAACCACTTTTCGCACTTGTGTTGGTGCAGGAAACCACTTTTGCACTTGTATTAGTGTGGAAAAAACACTTTTTGCACTTGTGATAGTGTTGAAAAACCACTTTTCACACTTGTGTTAGTGTTGAAAAACCACTTTTCGCACTTGTGTTGGTGCAGGAAACCACTTTTGCACTTGTATTAGTGTGGAAAAACCACTTTTCGCACTTGTGTTAGTGTTGAAAAACCACTTTTCGCACTTGTATTAGTGTTGAAAAACCACTTTTCGCACTTGTGTTGGTGCAGGAAACCACTTTTGCACTTGTATTAGTGTGGAAAAACACTTTTTGCACTTGTGATAGTGTTGAAAAACCACTTTTCGCACTTGTGTTAGTGTTGAAAAACCACTTTTCGCACTTGTGTTAGTGTTGAAAAACCACTTTTCGCACTTGTGTTGGTGCAGGAAACCACTTTTGCACTTGTATTAGTGTGGAAAAACACTTTTTGCACTTGTGATAGTGTTGAAAAACCACTTTTCGCACTTGTGTTAGTGTTGAAAAACCACTTTTAGCACTTGTGTTAGTGTTGAAAAACCACTTTTCGCACTTGTGTTGGTGCAGGAAACCACTTTTGCACTTGTATTAGTGTGGGAAAACCACTTTTTGCACTTGTGATAGTGTTGAAAAACCACTTTTCGCACTTGTGTTAGTGTTGAAAAACCACTTTTCGCACTTGTGTTGGTGCAGGAAACCACTTTTGCACTTGTATTAGTGTGGAAAAAACACTTTTTGTACTTGTGATAGTGTTGAAAAACCACTTTTCGCACTTGTGTTAGTATTGAAAAACCACTTTTCGCACTTGTGTTAGTGTTGAAAAACCACTTTTCGCACTTGTGTTGGTGCAGTAAACCACTTTTGCACTTGTATTAGTTTGGAAAAAACACTTTTCGCACTTGTGTTATTGTTGACAAACCACTTTTCGCACTTGTGTTAGTGTTGAAAAACCACTTTTCGCCCTTGTGTTAGTGTTGAAAAACCACTTTTCGCACTTGTGTTGGTGCAGGAAACCACTTTTGCACTTGCATTAGTGTGGAAAAAACACTTTTTGCACTTGTGATAGTGTTGAAAAACCACTTTTCGCACTTGTGTTAGTGTTGAAAAACCACTTTTCGCACTTTTGTTGGTGCAGGAAACCACTTTTGCACTTGTATTAGTGTGGAAAAAACACTTTTTGCACTTGTGATAGTGTTGAAAAACCACTTTTCGCACTTGTGTTAGTGTTGAAATACCACTTTTCGCACTTGTGTTGGTGCAGGAAACCACTTTTGCACTTGTATTAGTGTGGAAAAACCACTTTTCGCACTTGTGTTAGTGTTGAAAAACCACTTTTCGCACTTGTGTTAGTGTTGAAAAACCCCTTTTCGCACTTGTGTTGGTGCAGGAAACCACTTTTGCACTTGTATTAGTGTGGAAAAAACACTTTTTGCACTTGTGATAGTGTTGAAAAACCACTTTTCGCACTTGTGTTAGTGTTGAAAAACCACTTTTCGCACTTGTGTTAGTGTTGAAAAACCACTTTTCGCAGTTGTGTTGGTGCAGGAAACCACTTTTGCACTTGTATTAGTGTGGAAAAAACACTTTTTGCACATGTGATAGTGTTGAAAAACCACTTTTCGCACTTGTGTTAGTGTTGAAAAACCACTTTTAGCACTTGTGTTAGTGTTGAAAAACCACTTTTCGCACTTGTGTTGGTGCAGGAAACCACTTTTGCACTTGTATTAGTGTGGAAAAAACACTTTTTGCACTTGTGATAGTGTTGAAAAACCACTTTTCGCACTTGTGTTAGTGTTGAAAAACCACTTTTCGCACTTGTGTTGGTGCAGGAAACCACTTTTGCACTTGTATTAGTGTGGAAAAAACACTTTTCGCACTTGTGTTAGTGTTGAAAAACCACTTTTCGCACTTGTGTTAGTGTTGAAAAACCACTTTTCGCACTTGTGTTGGTGCAGGAAACCACTTTTGCACTTGTATTAGTGTGGAAAAACCACTTTTTGCACTTGTGTTAGTGTTGAAAAACAACTTTTCGCACTTGTGTTAGTGTTGAAAAACCACTTTTCGCACTTGTGTTGGTGCAGGAAACCACTTTTGCACTTGTATTAGTGTGGAAAAAACACTTTTTGCACTTGTGATAGTGTTGAAAAACCACTTTTCGCACTTGTGTTAGTGTTGAAAAACCACTTTTTGCACTTGTGTTGGTGCAGGAAACCACTTTTGCACTTGTATTAGTGTGGAAAAACCACTTTTCGCACTTGTGTTAGTGTTGAAAAACCACTTTTCGCACTTGTGTTAGTGTTGAAAAACCACTTTTAGCACTTGTGTTAGTGTTGAAAAACCACTTTTCGCACTTGTGTTGGTGCAGGAAACCACTTTTGCACTTGTATTAGTGTGGAAAAAACACTTTTTGCACTTGTGATAGTGTTGAAAAACCACTTTTCGCACTTGTGTTAGTGTTGAAAAACCACTTTTAGCACTTGTGTTAGTGTTGAAAAACGACTTTTCGCACTTGTGTTGGTGCAGGAAACCACTTTTGCACTTGTATTAGTGTGGTAAAACCACTTTTCGCACTTGTGTTAGTGTTGAAAAACCACTTTTCGCACTTGTGTTAGTGTTGAAAAACCACTTTTAGCACTTGTGTTAGTGTTGAAAAACCACTTTTCGCACTTGTGTTGGTGCAGGAAACCACTTTTGCCCTTGTATTAGTGTGGAAAAACCACTTTTCGCACTTGTGTTAGTGTTGAAAAACCACTTTTCGCACTTGTGTTAGTGTTGAAAAACCACTTTTAGCACTTGTGTTAGTGTTGAAAAACTACTTTTCGCACTTGTGTTGGTGCAGGAAACCACTTTTGCACTTGTATTAGTGTGGAAAAAACACTTTTTGCACTTGTGATAGTGTTGAAAAACCACTTTTCGCACTTGTGTTAGTGTTGAAAAACCACTTTTAGCACTTGTGTTAGTGTTGAAAAACCACTTTTCGCACTTGTGTTGGTGCAGGAAACCACTTTTGCACTTGTATTAGTGTGGAAAAAACACTTTTCACACTTGTGTTAGTGTTGAAAAACCACTTTTCGCACTTGTGTTAGTGTTGAAAAACCACTTTTCGCACTTGTGTTAGTGTTGAAAAACCACTTTTCGCACTTGTGTTGGTGCAGGAAACCACTTTTGCACTTGTATTAGTGTGGAAAAAACACTTTTTGCACTTGTGATAGTGTTGAAAAACCACTTTTCGCACTTGTGTTAGTGTTGAAAAACCACTTTTCGCACTTGTGTTGGTGCAGGAAACCACTTTTGCACTTGTATTAGTGTGGAAAAACCACTTTTCGCACTTATGTTAGTGTTGAAAAACCACTTTTCGCACTTGTATTAGTGTTGAAAAACCACTTTTCGCACTTGTGTTGGTGCAGGAAACCACTTTTGCACTTGTATTAGTGTGGAAAAAACACTTTTTGCACTTGTGATAGTGTTGAAAAACCACTTTTCGCACTTGTGTTAGTGTTGAAAAACCACTTTTCGCACTTGTGTTAGTGTTGAAAAACCACTTTTCGCACTTGTGTTGGTGCAGGAAACCACTTTTGCACTTGTATTAGTGTGGAAAAACACTTTTTGCACTTGTGATAGTGTTGAAAAACCACTTTTCGCACTTGTGTTAGTGTTGAAAAACCACTTTTAGCACTTGTGTTAGTGTTGAAAAACCACTTTTCGCACTTGTGTTGGTGCAGGAAACCACTTTTGCACTTGTATTAGTGTGGGAAAACCACTTTTTGCACTTGTGATAGTGTTGAAAAACCACTTTTCGCACTTGTGTTAGTGTTGAAAAACCACTTTTCGCACTTGTGTTGGTGCAGGAAACCACTTTTGCACTTGTATTAGTGTGGAAAAAACACTTTTTGTACTTGTGATAGTGTTGAAAAACCACTTTTCGCACTTGTGTTAGTATTGAAAAACCACTTTTCGCACTTGTGTTAGTGTTGAAAAACCACTTTTCGCACTTGTGTTGGTGCAGTAAACCACTTTTGCACTTGTATTAGTTTGGAAAAAACACTTTTCGCACTTGTGTTATTGTTGACAAACCACTTTTCGCACTTGTGTTAGTGTTGAAAAACCACTTTTCGCCCTTGTGTTAGTGTTGAAAAACCACTTTTCGCACTTGTGTTGGTGCAGGAAACCACTTTTGCACTTGCATTAGTGTGGAAAAAACACTTTTTGCACTTGTGATAGTGTTGAAAAACCACTTTTCGCACTTGTGTTAGTGTTGAAAAACCACTTTTCGCACTTTTGTTGGTGCAGGAAACCACTTTTGCACTTGTATTAGTGTGGAAAAAACACTTTTTGCACTTGTGATAGTGTTGAAAAACCACTTTTCGCACTTGTGTTAGTGTTGAAATACCACTTTTCGCACTTGTGTTGGTGCAGGAAACCACTTTTGCACTTGTATTAGTGTGGAAAAACCACTTTTCGCACTTGTGTTAGTGTTGAAAAACCACTTTTCGCACTTGTGTTAGTGTTGAAAAACCCCTTTTTGCACTTGTGTTGGTGCAGGAAACCACTTTTGCACTTGTATTAGTGTGGAAAAAACACTTTTTGCACTTGTGATAGTGTTGAAAAACCACTTTTCGCACTTGTGTTAGTGTTGAAAAACCACTTTTCGCACTTGTGTTAGTGTTGAAAAACCACTTTTCGCAGTTGTGTTGGTGCAGGAAACCACTTTTGCACTTGTATTAGTGTGGAAAAAACACTTTTTGCACATGTGATAGTGTTGAAAAACCACTTTTCGCACTTGTGTTAGTGTTGAAAAACCACTTTTAGCACTTGTGTTAGTGTTGAAAAACCACTTTTCGCACTTGTGTTGGTGCAGGAAACCACTTTTGCACTTGTATTAGTGTGGAAAAAACACTTTTTGCACTTGTGATAGTGTTGAAAAACCACTTTTCGCACTTGTGTTAGTGTTGAAAAACCACTTTTCGCACTTGTGTTGGTGCAGGAAACCACTTTTGCACTTGTATTAGTGTGGAAAAAACACTTTTCGCACTTGTGTTAGTGTTGAAAAACCACTTTTCGCACTTGTGTTAGTGTTGAAAAACCACTTTTCGCACTTGTGTTGGTGCAGGAAACCACTTTTGCACTTGTATTAGTGTGGAAAAACCACTTTTCGCACTTGTGTTAGTGTTGAAAAACAACTTTTCGCACTTGTGTTAGTGTTGAAAAACCACTTTTCGCACTTGTGTTGGTGCAGGAAACCACTTTTGCACTTGTATTAGTGTGGAAAAAACACTTTTTGCACTTGTGATAGTGTTGAAAAACCACTTGTCGCACTTGTGTTAGTGTTGAAAAACCACTTTTCGCACTTGTGTTAGTGTTGAAAAACCACTTTTCGCACTTGTGTTGGTGCAGGAAACCACTTTTGCACTTGTATTAGCGTGGAAAAAACACTTTTTGCACTTGTGATACTGTTGAAAAACCACTTTTCACACTTGTGTCAGTGTTGAAAAACCACTTTTAGCACTTGTGTTAGTGTTGAAAAACCACTTTTCGCACTTGTGTTGGTGCAGGAAACCACTTTTGCACTTGTATTAGTGTGGAAAAAACACTTTTTGCACTTGTGATAGTGTTGAAAAACCACTTTTCGCACTTGTGTTAGTGTTGAAAAATCACTTTTCGCACTTGTGTTAGTGTTGAAAAACCACTTTTCGCACTTGTGTTGGTGCAGGAAACCACTTTTGCACTTGTATTAGTGTGGAAAAACCACTTTTCGCACTTGTGTTAGTGTTGAAAAACCACTTTTCGCACTTGTGTTAGTGTTGAAAAACCACTTTTCGCACTTGTGTTGGTGCAGGAAACCACTTTTGCACTTGTATTAGTGTGGAAAAAACACTTTTTGCACTTGTGATAGTGTTGAAAAACCACTTTTCGCACTTGTGTTAGTGTTGAAAAACCACTTTTCGCACTTGTGTTGGTGCAGTAAACCACTTTTGCACTTGTATTAGTGTGGAAAAACCACTTTTCGCACTTGTGTTAGTGTTGAAAAACCACTTTTCGCACTTGTGTTAGTGTTGAAAAACCACTTTTCGCACTTGTGTTGGTGCAGGAAACCACTTTTGCACTTGTATTAGTGTGGAAAAAACACTTTTTGCACTTGTGATAGTGTTGAAAAACCACTTTTCGCACTTGTGTTAGTGTTGAAAAACCACTTTTCACACTTGTATTAGTGTTGAAAAAGCACATTTCGCACTTGTGTTGGTGCAGTAAACCACTTTTGCACTTGTATTAGTGTGGAAAAAACACTTCGCACTTGTGTTAGTGTTGAAAAACCACTTTTCGCACTTGTGTTAGTGTTGAAAAACCACTTTTCGCACTTGTGTTGGTGCAGGAAACCACTTTTGCACTTGTATTAGTGTGGAAAAAACACTTTTTGCACTTGTGATAGTGTTGAAAAACCACTTTTCATACTTGTGTTAGTGTTGAAAAACCACTTTTCGCACTTGTATTAGTGTTGAAAAAGCACATTTTGCACTTGTGTTGGTGCAGTAAACCACTTTTGCACTTGTATTAGTGTGGAAAAAACACTTTTCGCACTTGTGTTATTGTTGAAAAACCACTTTTCGCCCTTGTGTTAGTGTTGAAAAACCACTTTTCGCACTTGTGTTGGTGCAGGAAACCACTTTTGCACTTGTATTAGTGTGGAAAAAACACTTTTTGCACTTGTGATAGTGTTGAAAAACCCCTTTTCGTACTTGTGTTAGTGTTGAAAAACCACTTTTCGCACTTGTGTTGGTGCAGGAAACCACTTTTGCACTTGTATTAGTGTGGAAAAAACACTTTTTGCACTTGTGATAGTGTTGAAAAACCACTTTTCACACTTGTGTTAGTGTTGAAAAACCACTTTTCGCACTTGTGTTGGTGTAGGAAACCACTTTTGCACTTGTATTAGTGTGGAAAAACCACTTTTCGCACTTGTGTTGGTGCAGCAAACCACTTTTGCACTTGTATTAGTGTGGAAAAAACACTTTTTGCACTTGTGATAGTGTTGAAAAACCACTTTTCGCACTTGTGTTAGTGTTGAAAAACCACTTTTCGCACTTGTGTTAGTGTTGAAAAACTACTTTTCGCACTTGTGTTGGTGCAGGAAACCACTTTTGCACTTGTATTAGTGTGGAAAAAACACTTTTCGCACTTGTGTTAGTGTTGAAAAACCACTTTTCGCACTTGTGTTAGTGTTGAAAAACCACTTTTTGCACTTGTGTTGGTGCAGGAAACCACTTTTGCACTTGTATTAGTGTGGAAAAAACACTTTTTGCACTTGTGATAGTGTTGAAAAACCACTTTTCGCACTTGTGTTAGTGTTGAAAAACCACTTTTCGCACTTGTGTTAGTGTTGAAAAACCACTTTTCGCACTTGTGTTGGTGCAGTAAACCACTTTTGCACTTGTATTAGTGTGGAAAAACCACTTTTCGCACTTGTGTTAGTGTTGAAAAACCACTTTTCGCACTTGTGTTAGTGTTGAAAAACCACTTTTCGCACTTGTGTTGGTGCAGGAAACCACTTTTGCACTTGTATTAGTGTGGAAAAAACACTTTTTGCACTTGTGATAGTGTTGAAAAACCACATTTCGCACTTGTGTTAGTGTTCAAAAACCACTTTTCGCACTTGTGTTGGTGCAGTAAACCACTTTTGCACTTGTATTAGTGTGGGAAAAACCACTTTTCGCACTTGTGTTAGTGTTGAAAAACCACTTTTCGCACTTGTGTTAGTGTTGAAAAACCACTTTTCGCACTTGTGTTGGTGCAGGAAACTACTTTTGCACTTGTATAAGTGTGGAAAAAACACTTTTTGCACTTGTGATAGTGTTGAAAAACCACTTTTCGCACTTGTGTTAGTGTTGAAAAACCACTTTTCGCACTTGTATTAGTGTTGAAAAAGCACATTTCGCACTTGTGTTGGTGCAGTAAACCACTTTTGCACTTGTATTAGTGTGGAAAAAACACTTTTCGCACTTGTGTTATTGTTGAAAAACCACTTTTTGCACTTGTGTTAGTGTTGAAAAACCACTTTTCGCCCTTGTGTTAGTGTTGAAAAACCACTTTTCGCACTTGTGTTGGTGCAGGAAACCACTTTTGCACTTGTATTAGTGTGGAAAAAACACTTTTTGCACTTGTGATAGTGTTGAAAAACCCCTTTTCGCAATTGTGTTAGTGTTGAAAAACCACTTTTCGCACTTGTGTTGGTGCAGGAAACCACTTTTGCACTTGTATTAGTGTGGAAAAAACACTTTTTGCACTTGTGATAGTGTTGAAAAACCACTTTTGCACTTGTGTTAGTGTTGAAAAACCACTTTTCGCACTTGTGTTGGTGTAGGAAACCACTTTTGCACTTGTATTAGTGTGGAAAAACCACTTTTCGCACTTGTGTTAGTGTTGAAAAACCACTTTTCGCACTTGTGTTGGTGCAGCAAACCACTTTTGCACTTGTATTAGTGTGGAAAAAACACTTTTTGCACTTGTGATAGTGTTGAAAAACTACTTTTCGCACTTGTGTTAGTGTTGAAAAACCACTTTTCGCACTTGTGTTAGTGTTGAAAAACTACTTTTCGCACTTGTGTTGGTGCAGGAAACCACTTTTGCACTTGTATTAGTGTTGAAAAACCACTTTTCGCACTTGTGTTAGTGTTGAAAAACCACTTTTCGCACTTGTGTTAGTGTTGAAAAACTACTTTTCGCACTTGTGTTGGTGCAGGAAACCACTTTTGCACTTGTATTAGTGTGGAAAAAACACTTTTCGCACTTGTGTTAGTGTTGAAAAACCACTTTTCGCACTTGTGTTAGTGTTGAAAAACCACTTTTTGCACTTGTGTTGGTGCAGGAAACCACTTTTGCACTTGTATTAGTGTGGAAAAAACACTTTTTGCACTTGTGATAGTGTTGAAAAACCACTTTTCGCACTTGTGTTAGTGTTGAAAAACCACTTTTCGCACTTGTGTTAGTGTTGAAAAACCACTTTTCGCACTTGTGTTGGTGCAGTAAACCACTTTTGCACTTGTATTAGTGTGGAAAAACCACTTTTCGCACTTGTGTTAGTGTTGAAAAACCACTTTTCGCACTTGTGTCAGTGTTGAAAAACCACTTTTCGCACTTGTGTTGGTGCAGGAAACCACTTTTGCACTTGTATTAGTGTGGAAAAAACACTTTTTGCACTTGTGATAGTGTTGAAAAACCACATTTCGCACTTGTGTTAGTGTTCAAAAACCACTTTTCGCACTTGTGTTGGTGCAGTAAACCACTTTTGCACTTGTATTAGTGTGGGAAAAACTACTTTTCGCACTTGTGTTAGTGTTGAAAAACCACTTTTCGCACTTGTGTTAGTGTTGAAAAACCACTTTTCGCACTTGTGTTGGTGCAGGAAACTACTTTTGCACTTGTATAAGTGTGGAAAAAAGACTTTTTGCACTTGGGATAGTGTTGAAAAACCACTTTTCGCACTTGTGTTAGTGTTGAAAAACCACTTTTCGCACTTGTGTTAGTGTTGAAAAACCACTTTTAGCACTTGTGTTAGTGTTGAAAAACCACTTTTCGCACTTGTGTTGGTGCAGGAAACCACTTTTGCACTTGTATTAGTGTGGAAAAAATACTTTTCGCACTTGTGTTAGTGTTGAAAAACCACTTTTCGCACTTGTGTTAGTGTTGAAAAACCACTTTTCGCACTTGTGTTGGTGCAGGAAACCACTTTTGCACTTGTATTAGTGTGGAAAAACCACTTTTCGCACTTGTGTTAGTGTTGAAAAACCACTTTTCGCACTTGTGTTAGTGTTGAAAAACCACTTTTCGCACTTGTGTTGGTGCAGGAAACCACTTTTGCACTTGTATTAGTGTGGAAAAAACACTTTTTGCACTTGTGATAGTGTTGAAAAACCACTTTTCGCACTTGTGTTAGTGTTGAAAAACCACTTTTCGCACTTGTGTTGGTGCAGGAAACCACTTTTGCACTTGTATTAGTGTGGAAAAACCACTTTTCGCACTTGTGTTAGTGTTGAAAAACCACTTTTCGCACTTGTATTAGTGTTGAAAAACCACTTTTCGCACTTGTGTTGGTGCAGGAAACCACTTTTGCACTTGTATTAGTGTGGAAAAAACACTTTTTGCACTTGTGATAGTGTTGAAAAACCACTTTTCGCACTTGTGTTAGTGTTGAAAAACCACTTTTCGCACTTGTGTTAGTGTTGAAAAACCACTTTTCGCACTTGTGTTGGTGCAGGAAACCACTTTTGCACTTGTATTAGTGTGGAAAAAACACTTTTTGCACTTGTGATAGTGTTGAAAAACCACTTTTCGCACTTGTGTTAGTGTTGAAAAACCACTTTTAGCACTTGTGTTAGTGTTGAAAAACCACTTTTCGCACTTGTGTTGGTGCAGGAAACCATTTTTGCACTTGTATTAGTGTGGGAAAACCACTTTTTGCACTTGTGATAGTGTTGAAAAACCACTTTTCGCACTTGAGTTGGTGCAGGAAACCACTTTTGCACTTGTATTAGTGTGGAAAAAACACTTTTCGCACTTGTGTTAGTGTTGAAAAACCACTTTTAGCACTTGTGTTAGTGTTGAAAATCCACTTTTCGCACTTGTGTTGGTGCAGGAAACCACTTTTGCACTTGTATTAGTGTGGGAAAACCACTTTTTGCACTTGTGATAGTGTTGAAAAACCACTTTTCGCACTTGTGTTAGTGTTGAAAAACCACTTTTCGCACTTGTGTTGGTGCAGGAAACTACTTTTGCACTTGTATAAGTGTGGAAAAAACACTTTTTGCACTTGTGATAGTGTTGAAAAACCACTTTTCATACTTGTGTTAGTGTTGAAAAACCACTTTTCACACTTGTATTAGTGTTGAAAAAGCACATTTCGCACTTGTGTTGGTGCAGTAAACCACTTTTGCACTTGTATTAGTGTGGAAAAAACACTTTTCGCACTTGTGTTATTGTTGAAAAACCACTTTTCGCACTTGTGTTAGTGTTGAAAAACCACTTTTCGCCCTTATGTTAGTGTTGAAAAACCACTTTTCGCACTTGTGTTGGTGCAGGAAACCACTTTTGCACTTGTATTAGTGTGGAAAAAACACTTTTTGCACTTGTGATAGTGTTGAAAAACCACTTTTCGCACTTGTGTTAGTGTTGAAAAACCACTTTTCGCACTTGTGTTGGTGTAGGAAACCACTTTTGCACTTGTATTAGTGTGGAAAAACCACTTTTTGCACTTGTGATAGTGTTGAAAAACCACTTTTTGCACTTGTGATAGTGTTGAAAAACCACTTTTCGCACTTGTGTTAGTGTTGAAAAACCACTTTTCGCACTTGTGTTAGTGTTGAAAAACCACTTTTCGCACTTGTGTTAGTGTTGAAAAACCACTTTTCGCACTTGTGTTAGTGTTGAAAAACCACTTTTCGCACTTGTGTTGGTGCAGGAAACCACTTTTGCACTTGTATTAGTGTGGAAAAAACACTTTTTGCACTTGTGATAGTGTTGAAAAACCACTTTTCGCACTTGTGTTAGTGTTGAAAAACCACTTTTCGCACTTGTATTAGTGTTGAAAAAGCACATTTCGCACTTGTGTTGGTGCAGTAAACCACTTTTGCACTTGTATTAGTGTGGAAAAACCACTTTTCGCACTTGTGTTAGTGTTGAAAAACCACTTTTCGCACTTGTGTTAGTGTTGAAAAACCACTTTTCGCACTTGTGTTGGTGCAGGAAACCACTTTTGCACTTGTATTAGTGTGGAAAAAACACTTTTTGCACTTGTGATAGTGTTGAAAAACCACTTTTCGCACTTGTGTTAGTGTTGAAAAACCACTTTTCGTACTTGTATTAGTGTTGAAAAAGCACATTTCGCACTTGTGTTGGTGCAGTAAACCACTTTTGCACTTGTATTAGTGTGGAAAAAACACTTTTCGCACTTGTGTTAGTGTTGAAAAACCACTTTTCGCACTTGTGTTAGTGTTGAAAAACCACTTTTCGCACTTGTGTTGGTGCAGGAAACCACTTTTGCACTTGTGTTGGTGCAGGAAACCACTTTTGCACTTGTATTAGTGTGGAAAAAACACTTTTTGCACTTGTGATAGTGTTGAAAAACCCCCTTTTCGCACTTGTGTTAGTGTTGAAAAACCACTTTTCGCACTTGTGTTGGTGTAGGAAACCACTTTTGCACTTGTATTAGTGTGGAAAAAACACTTTTTGCACTTGTGATAGTGTTGAAAAACCACTTTTCGCACTTGTGTTAGTGTTGAAAAACCACTTTTTGCACTTGTGTTGGTGCAGGAAACCACTTTTGCACTTGTATTAGTGTGGAAAAACCACTTTTCGCACTTGTGTTAGTGTTGAAAAACCACTTTTCGCACTTGTGTTAGTGTTGAAAAACCACTTTTAGCACTTGTGTTAGTGTTGAAAAACCACTTTTCGCACTTGTGTTGGTGCAGGAAACCACTTTTGCACTTGTATTAGTGTGGAAAAAACACTTTTTGCACTTGTGATAGTGTTGAAAAACCACTTTTCGCACTTGTGTTAGTGTTGAAAAACCACTTTTAGCACTTGTGTTAGTGTTGAAAAACGACTTTTCGCACTTGTGTTGGTGCAGGAAACCACTTTTGCACTTGTATTAGTGTGGTAAAACCACTTTTCGCACTTGTGTTAGTGTTGAAAAACCACTTTTCGCACTTGTGTTAGTGTTGAAAAACCACTTTTAGCACTTGTGTTAGTGTTGAAAAACCACTTTTCGCACTTGTGTTGGTGCAGGAAACCACTTTTGCCCTTGTATTAGTGTAGAAAAACCACTTTTCGCACTTGTGTTAGTGTTGAAAAACCACTTTTCGCACTTGTGTTAGTGTTGAAAAACCACTTTTAGCACTTGTGTTAGTGTTGAAAAACTACTTTTCGCACTTGTGTTGGTGCAGGAAACCACTTTTGCACTTGTATTAGTGTGGAAAAAACACTTTTTGCACTTGTGATAGTGTTGAAAAACCACTTTTCGCACTTGTGTTAGTGTTGAAAAACCACTTTTAGCACTTGTGTTAGTGTTGAAAAACCACTTTTCGCACTTGTGTTGGTGCAGGAAACCACTTTTGCACTTGTATTAGTGTGGAAAAAAACACTTTTCACACTTGTGTTAGTGTTGAAAAACCACTTTTCGCACTTGTGTTAGTGTTGAAAAACCACTTTTCGCACTTGTGTTAGTGTTGAAAAACCACTTTTCGCACTTGTGTTGGTGCAGGAAACCACTTTTGCACTTGTATTAGTGTGGAAAAAACACTTTTTGCACTTGTGATAGTGTTGAAAAACCACTTTTCGCACTTGTGTTAGTGTTGAAAAACCACTTTTCGCACTTGTGTTGGTGCAGGAAACCACTTTTGCACTTGTATTAGTGTGGAAAAACCACTTTTCGCACTTGTGTTAGTGTTGAAAAACCACTTTTCGCACTTGTATTAGTGTTGAAAAACCACTTTTCGCACTTGTGTTGGTGCAGGAAACCACTTTTGCACTTGTATTAGTGTGGAAAAAACACTTTCTGCACTTGTGATAGTGTTGAAAAACCACTTTTCGCACTTGTGTTAGTGTTGAAAAACCACTTTTCGCACTTGTGTTAGTGTTGAAAAACCACTTTTCGCACTTGTGTTGGTGCAGGAAACCACTTTTGCACTTGTATTAGTGTGGAAAAACACTTTTTGCACTTGTGATAGTGTTGAAAAACCACTTTTCGCACTTGTGTTAGTGTTGAAAAACCACTTTTAGCACTTGTGTTAGTGTTGAAAAACCACTTTTCGCACTTGTGTTGGTGCAGGAAACCACTTTTGCACTTGTATTAGTGTGGGAAAACCACTTTTTGCACTTGTGATAGTGTTGAAAAACCACTTTTCGCACTTGTGTTAGTGTTGAAAAACCACTTTTCGCACTTGTGTTGGTGCAGGAAACCACTTTTGCACTTGTATTAGTGTGGAAAAAACACTTTTTGTACTTGTGATAGTGTTGAAAAACCACTTTTCGCACTTGTGTTAGTATTGAAAAACCACTTTTCGCACTTGTGTTAGTGTTGAAAAACCACTTTTCGCACTTGTGTTGGTGCAGTAAACCACTTTTGCACTTGTATTAGTTTGGAAAAAACACTTTTCGCACTTGTGTTATTGTTGACAAACCACTTTTCGCACTTGTGTTAGTATTGAAAAACCACTTTTCGCCCTTGTGTTAGTGTTGAAAAACCACTTTTCGCACTTGTGTTGGTGCAGGAAACCACTTTTGCACTTGCATTAGTGTGGAAAAAACACTTTTTGCACTTGTGATAGTGTTGAAAAACCACTTTTCGCACTTGTGTTAGTGTTGAAAAACCACTTTTCGCACTTTTGTTGGTGCAGGAAACCACTTTTGCACTTGTATTAGTGTGGAAAAAACACTTTTTGCACTTGTGATAGTGTTGAAAAACCACTTTTCGCACTTGTGTTAGTGTTGAAATACCACTTTTCGCACTTGTGTTGGTGCAGGAAACCACTTTTGCACTTGTATTAGTGTGGAAAAACCACTTTTCGCACTTGTGTTAGTGTTGAAAAACCACTTTTCGCACTTGTGTTAGTGTTGAAAAACCCCTTTTCGCACTTGTGTTGGTGCAGGAAACCACTTTTGCACTTGTATTAGTGTGGAAAAAACACTTTTTGCACTTGTGATAGTGTTGAAAAACCACTTTTCGCACTTGTGTTAGTGTTGAAAAACCACTTTTCGCACTTGTGTTAGTGTTGAAAAACCACTTTTCGCAGTTGTGTTGGTGCAGGAAACCACTTTTGCACTTGTATTAGTGTGGAAAAAACACTTTTTGCACATGTGATAGTGTTGAAAAACCACTTTTCGCACTTGTGTTAGTGTTGAAAAACCACTTTTAGCACTTGTGTTAGTGTTGAAAAACCACTTTTCGCACTTGTGTTGGTGCAGGAAACCACTTTTGCACTTGTATTAGTGTGGAAAAAACACTTTTTGCACTTGTGATAGTGTTGAAAAACCACTTTTCGCACTTGTGTTAGTGTTGAAAAACCACTTTTCGCACTTGTGTTGGTGCAGGAAACCACTTTTGCACTTGTATTAGTGTGGAAAAAACACTTTTCGCACTTGTGTTAGTGTTGAAAAACCACTTTTCGCACTTGTGTTAGTGTTGAAAAACCACTTTTCGCACTTGTGTTGGTGCAGGAAACCACTTTTGCACTTGTATTAGTGTGGAAAAACCACTTTTCGCACTTGTGTTAGTGTTGAAAAACAACTTTTCGCACTTGTGTTAGTGTTGAAAAACCACTTTTAGCACTTGTGTTAGTGTTGAAAAACCACTTTTCGCACTTGTGTTGGTGCAGGAAACCACTTTTGCACTTGTATTAGTGTGGAAAAAACACTTTTTGCACTTGTGATAGTGTTGAAAAACCAAAACCAAAAACAACCAAAACTTGTGATAGTGTTGAAAAACCCCTTTTCGCACTTGTGTTAGTGTTGAAAAACCACTTTTCGCACTTGTGTTAGTGTTGAAAAACCACTTTTCGCACTTGTATTAGTGTTGAAAAACCACTTTTCGCACTTGTGTTAGTGTTGAAAAACCACTTTTGCACTTGTATTAGTGTGGAAAAACCACTTTTCGCACTTGTGTTAGTGTTGAAAAACCACTTTTCGCACTTGTGTTAGTGTTGAAAAACCACTTTTAGCACTTGTGTTAGTGTTGAAAAACCACTTTTCGCACTTGTGTTGGTGCAGGAAACCACTTTTGCACTTGTATTAGTGTGGAAAAAACACTTTTTGCACTTGTGATAGTGTTGAAAAACCACTTTTCGCACTTGTGTTAGTGTTGAAAAACCACTTTTAGCACTTGTGTTAGTGTTGAAAAACGACTTTTCGCACTTGTGTTGGTGCAGGAAACCACTTTTGCACTTGTATTAGTGTGGTAAAACCACTTTTCGCACTTGTGTTAGTGTTGAAAAACCACTTTTCGCACTTGTGTTAGTGTTGAAAAACCACTTTTAGCACTTGTGTTAGTGTTGAAAAACCACTTTTCGCACTTGTGTTGGTGCAGGAAACCACTTTTGCCCTTGTATAAGTGTGGAAAAACCACTTTTCGCACTTGTGTTAGTGTTGAAAAACCACTTTTCGCACTTGTGTTAGTGTTGAAAAACCACTTTTAGCACTTGTGTTAGTGTTGAAAAACTACTTTTCGCACTTGTGTTGGTGCAGGAAACCACTTTTGCACTTGTATTAGTGTGGAAAAAACACTTTTTGCACTTGTGATAGTGTTGAAAAACCACTTTTCGCACTTGTGTTAGTGTTGAAAAACCACTTTTAGCACTTGTGTTAGTGTTGAAAAACCACTTTTCGCACTTGTGTTGGTGCAGGAAACCACTTTTGCACTTGTATTAGTGTGGAAAAAACACTTTTCACACTTGTGTTAGTGTTGAAAAACCACTTTTCGCACTTGTGTTAGTGTTGAAAAACCACTTTTCGCACTTGTGTTAGTGTTGAAAAACCACTTTTCGCACTTGTGTTGGTGCAGGAAACCACTTTTGCACTTGTATTAGTGTGGAAAAAACACTTTTTGCACTTGTGATAGTGTTGAAAAACCACTTTTCGCACTTGTGTTAGTGTTGAAAAACCACTTTTCGCACTTGTGTTGGTGCAGGAAACCACTTTTGCACTTGTATTAGTGTGGAAAAACCACTTTTCGCACTTGTGTTAGTGTTGAAAAACCACTTTTCGCACTTGTATTAGTGTTGAAAAACCACTTTTCGCACTTGTGTTGGTGCAGGAAACCACTTTTGCACTTGTATTAGTGTGGAAAAAACACTTTCTGCACTTGTGATAGTGTTGAAAAACCACTTTTCGCACTTGTGTTAGTGTTGAAAAACCACTTTTCGCACTTGTGTTAGTGTTGAAAAACCACTTTTCGCACTTGTGTTGGTGCAGGAAACCACTTTTGCACTTGTATTAGTGTGGAAAAACACTTTTTGCACTTGTGATAGTGTTGAAAAACCACTTTTCGCACTTGTGTTAGTGTTGAAAAACCACTTTTAGCACTTGTGTTAGTGTTGAAAAACCACTTTTCGCACTTGTGTTGGTGCAGGAAACCACTTTTGCACTTGTATTAGTGTGGGAAAACCACTTTTTGCACTTGTGATAGTGTTGAAAAACCACTTTTCGCACTTGTGTTAGTGTTGAAAAACCACTTTTCGCACTTGTGTTGGTGCAGGAAACCACTTTTGCACTTGTATTAGTGTGGAAAAAACACTTTTTGTACTTGTGATAGTGTTGAAAAACCACTTTTCGCACTTGTGTTAGTATTGAAAAACCACTTTTCGCACTTGTGTTAGTGTTGAAAAACCACTTTTCGCACTTGTGTTAGTGTTGAAAAACCACTTTTCGCACTTGTGTTGGTGCAGGAAACCACTTTTGCACTTGTATTAGTGTGGAAAAAACACTTTTCGCACTTATGTTAGTGTTGAAAAACCACTTTTCGCACTTGTGTTAGTGTTGAAAAACCACTTTTCGCACTTGTGTTGGTGCAGGAAACCACTTTTGCACTTGTATTAGTGTGGAAAAACCACTTTTCGCACTTGTGTTAGTGTTGAAAAACAACTTTTCGCACTTGTGTTAGTGTTGAAAAACCACTTTTCGCACTTGTGTTGGTGCAGGAAACCACTTTTGCACTTGTATTAGTGTGGAAAAAACACTTTTTGCACTTGTGATAGTGTTGAAAAACCACTTGTCGCACTTGTGTTAGTGTTGAAAAACCACTTTTCGCACTTGTGTTAGTGTTGAAAAACCACTTTTTGCACTTGTGTTGGTGCAGGAAACCACTTTTGCACTTGTATTAGTGTGGAAAAAACACTTTTTGCACTTGTGATACTGTTGAAAAACCACTTTTCGCACTTGTGTCAGTGTTGAAAAACCACTTTTAGCACTTGTGTTAGTGTTGAAAAACCACTTTTCGCACTTGTGTTGGTGCAGGAAACCACTTTTGCACTTGTATTAGTGTGGAAAAAACACTTTTTGCACTTGTGATAGTGTTGAAAAACCACTTTTCGCACTTGTGTTAGTGTTGAAAAACCACTTTTCGCACTTGTGTTAGTGTTGAAAAACCACTTTTCGCACTTGTGTTGGTGCAGGAAACCACTTTTGCACTTGTATTAGTGTGGAAAAAACACTTTTTGCACTTGTGATAGTGTTGAAAAACCACTTTTCGCACTTGTGTTAGTGTTGAAAAACCACTTTTCGCACTTGTATTAGTGTTGAAAAAGCACATTTCGCACTTGTGTTGGTGCAGTAAACCACTTTTGCACTTGTATTAGTGTGGAAAAAACACTTTTCGCACTTGTGTTAGTGTTGAAAAACCACTTTTCGCACTTGTGTTAGTGTTGAAAAACCACTTTTCGCACTTGTGTTGGTGCAGGAAACCACTTTTGCACTTGTGTTGGTGCAGGAAACCACTTTTGCACTTGTATTAGTGTGGAAAAAACACTTTTTGCACTTGTGATAGTGTTGAAAAACCCCTTTTCGCACTTGTGTTAGTGTTGAAAAACCACTTTTCGCACTTGTGTTGGTGTAGGAAACCACTTTTGCACTTGTATTAGTGTGGGAAAAAACACTTTTTGCACTTGTGATAGTGTTGAAAAACCACTTTTCGCACTTGTGTTAGTGTTGAAAAACCACTTTTTGCACTTGTGTTGGTGCAGGAAACCACTTTTGCACTTGTATTAGTGTGGAAAAACCACTTTTCGCACTTGTGTTAGTGTTGAAAAACCACTTTTCGCACTTGTGTTAGTGTTGAAAAACCACTTTTAGCACTTGTGTTAGTGTTGAAAAACCACTTTTCGCACTTGTGTTGGTGCAGGAAACCACTTTTGCACTTGTATTAGTGTGGAAAAAACACTTTTTGCACTTGTGATAGTGTTGAAAAACCACTTTTCGCACTTGTGTTAGTGTTGAAAAACCACTTTTAGCACTTGTGTTAGTGTTGAAAAACGACTTTTCGCACTTGTGTTGGTGCAGGAAACCACTTTTGCACTTGTATTAGTGTGGTAAAACCACTTTTCGCACTTGTGTTAGTGTTGAAAAACCACTTTTCGCACTTGTGTTAGTGTTGAAAAACCACTTTTAGCACTTGTGTTAGTGTTGAAAAACCACTTTTCGCACTTGTGTTGGTGCAGGAAACCACTTTTGCCCTTGTATTAGTGTGGAAAAAACCACTTTTCGCACTTGTGTTAGTGTTGAAAAACCACTTTTCGCACTTGTGTTAATGTTGAAAAACCACTTTTAGCACTTGTGTTAGTGTTGAAAAACTACTTTTCGCACTTGTGTTGGTGCAGGAAACCACTTTTGCACTTGTATTAGTGTGGAAAAAACACTTTTTGCACTTGTGATAGTGTTGAAAAACCACTTTTCGCACTTGTGTTAGTGTTGAAAAACCACTTTTAGCACTTGTGTTAGTGTTGAAAAACCACTTTTCGCACTTGTGTTGGTGCAGGAAACCACTTTTGCACTTGTATTAGTGTGGAAAAAACACTTTTCACACTTGTGTTAGTGTTGAAAAACCACTTTTCGCACTTGTGTTAGTGTTGAAAAACCACTTTTCGCACTTGTGTTAGTGTTGAAAAACCACTTTTCGCACTTGTGTTGGTGCAGGAAACCACTTTTGCACTTGTATTAGTGTGGAAAAAACACTTTTTGCACTTGTGATAGTGTTGAAAAACCACTTTTCGCACTTGTGTTAGTGTTGAAAAACCACTTTTCGCACTTGTGTTGGTGCAGGAAACCACTTTTGCACTTGTATTAGTGTGGAAAAACCACTTTTCGCACTTGTGTTAGTGTTGAAAAACCACTTTTCGCACTTGTATTAGTGTTGAAAACCCACTTTTCGCACTTGTGTTGGTGCAGGAAACCACTTTTGCACTTGTATTAGTGTGGAAAAAACACTTTCTGCACTTGTGATAGTGTTGAAAAACCACTTTTCGCACTTGTGTTAGTGTTGAAAAACCACTTTTCGCACTTGTGTTAGTGTTGAAAAACCACTTTTCGCACTTGTGTTGGTGCAGGAAACCACTTTTGCACTTGTATTAGTGTGGAAAAACACTTTTTGCACTTGTGATAGTGTTGAAAAACCACTTTTCGCACTTGTGTTAGTGTTGAAAAACCACTTTTAGCACTTGTGTTAGTGTTGAAAAACCACTTTTCGCACTTGTGTTGGTGCAGGAAACCACTTTTGCACTTGTATTAGTGTGGGAAAACCACTTTTTGCACTTGTGATAGTGTTGAAAAACCACTTTTCGCACTTGTGTTAGTGTTGAAAAACCACTTTTCGCACTTGTGTTGGTGCAGGAAACCACTTTTGCACTTGTATTAGTGTGGAAAAAACACTTTTTGTACTTGTGATAGTGTTGAAAAACCACTTTTCGCACTTGTGTTAGTATTGAAAAACCACTTTTCGCACTTGTGTTAGTGTTGAAAAACCACTTTTCGCACTTGTGTTGGTGCAGTAAACCACTTTTGCACTTGTATTAGTTTGGAAAAAACACTTTTCGCACTTGTGTTATTGTTGACAAACCACTTTTCGCACTTGTGTTAGTGTTGAAAAACCACTTTTCGCCCTTGTGTTAGTGTTGAAAAACCACTTTTCGCACTTGTGTTGGTGCAGGAAACCACTTTTGCACTTGCATTAGTGTGGAAAAAACACTTTTTGCACTTGTGATAGTGTTGAAAAACCACTTTTCGCACTTGTGTTAGTGTTGAAAAACCACTTTTCGCACTTTTGTTGGTGCAGGAAACCACTTTTGCACTTGTATTAGTGTGGAAAAAACACTTTTTGCACTTGTGATAGTGTTGAAAAACCACTTTTCGCACTTGTGTTAGTGTTGAAATACCACTTTTCGCACTTGTGTTGGTGCAGGAAACCACTTTTGCACTTGTATTAGTGTGGAAAAACCACTTTTCGCACTTGTGTTAGTGTTGAAAAACCACTTTTCGCACTTGTGTTAGTGTTGAAAAACCCCTTTTCGCACTTGTGTTGGTGCAGGAAACCACTTTTGCACTTGTATTAGTGTGGAAAAAACACTTTTTGCACTTGTGATAGTGTTGAAAAACCACTTTTCGCACTTGTGTTAGTGTTGAAAAACCACTTTTCGCACTTGTGTTAGTGTTGAAAAACCACTTTTCGCAGTTGTGTTGGTGCAGGAAACCACTTTTGCACTTGTATTAGTGTGGAAAAAACACTTTTTGCACATGTGATAGTGTTGAAAAACCACTTTTCGCACTTGTGTTAGTGTTGAAAAACCACTTTTAGCACTTGTGTTAGTGTTGAAAAACCACTTTTCGCACTTGTGTTGGTGCAGGAAACCACTTTTGCACTTGTATTAGTGTGGAAAAAACACTTTTTGCACTTGTGATAGTGTTGAAAAACCACTTTTCGCACTTGTGTTAGTGTTGAAAAACCACTTTTCGCACTTGTGTTGGTGCATGAAACCACTTTTGCACTTGTATTAGTGTGGAAAAAACACTTTTCGCACTTGTGTTAGTGTTGAAAAACCACTTTTCGCACTTGTGTTAGTGTTGAAAAACCACTTTTCGCACTTGTGTTGGTGCAGGAAACCACTTTTGCACTTGTATTAGTGTGGAAAAACCACTTTTCGCACTTGTGTTAGTGTTGAAAAACAACTTTTCGCACTTGTGTTAGTGTTGAAAAACCACTTTTCGCACTTGTGTTGGTGCAGGAAACCACTTTTGCACTTGTATTAGTGTGGAAAAAACACTTTTTGCACTTGTGATAGTGTTGAAAAACCACTTGTCGCACTTGTGTTAGTGTTGAAAAACCACTTTTCGCACTTGTGTTAGTGTTGAAAAACCACTTTTCGCACTTGTGTTGGTGCAGGAAACCACTTTTGCACTTGTATTAGTGTGGCAAAAAACACTTTTTGCACTTGTGATACTGTTGAAAAACCACTTTTCGCACTTGTGTCAGTGTTGAAAAACCACTTTTAGCACTTGTGTTAGTGTTGAAAAACCACTTTTCGCACTTGTGTTGGTGCAGGAAACCACTTTTGCACTTGTATTAGTGTGGAAAAAACACTTTTTGCACTTGTGATAGTGTTGAAAAACCACTTTTCGCACTTGTGTTAGTGTTGAAAAATCACTTTTCGCACTTGTGTTAGTGTTGAAAAACCACTTTTCGCACTTGTGTTGGTGCAGGAAACCACTTTTGCACTTGTATTAGTGTGGAAAAACCACTTTTCGCACTTGTGTTAGTGTTGAAAAACCACTTTTCGCACTTGTGTTAGTGTTGAAAAACCACTTTTCGCACTTGTGTTGGTGCAGGAAACCACTTTTGCACTTGTATTAGTGTGGAAAAAACACTTTTTGCACTTGTGATAGTGTTGAAAAACCACTTTTCGCACTTGTGTTAGTGTTGAAAAACCACTTTTCGCACTTGTGTTGGTGCAGTAAACCACTTTTGCACTTGTATTAGTGTGGAAAAACCACTGTTCGCACTTGTGTTAGTGTTGAAAAACCACTTTTCGCACTTGTGTTAGTGTTGAAAAACCACTTTTCGCACTTGTGTTGGTGCAGGAAACCACTTTTGCACTTGTATTAGTGTGGAAAAAACACTTTTTGCACTTGTGATAGTGTTGAAAAACCACTTTTCGCACTTGTGTTAGTGTTGAAAAACCACTTTTCACACTTGTATTAGTGTTGAAAAAGCACATTTCGCACTTGTGTTGGTGCAGTAAACCACTTTTGCACTTGTATTAGTGTGGAAAAAACACTTTTCGCACTTGTGTTAGTGTTGAAAAACCACTTTTCGCACTTGTGTTAGTGTTGAAAAACCACTTTTCGCACTTGTGTTGGTGCAGGAAACCACTTTTGCACTTGTATTAGTGTGGAAAAAACACTTTTTGCACTTGCGATAGTGTTGAAAAACCACTTTTCATACTTGTGTTAGTGTTGAAAAACCACTTTTCGCACTTGTATTAGTGTTGAAAAAGCACATTTCGCACTTGTGTTGGTGCAGTAAACCACTTTTGCACTTGTATTAGTGTGGAAAAAACACTTTTCGCACTTGTGTTATTGTTGAAAAACCACTTTTTGCCCTTGTGTTAGTGTTGAAAAACCACTTTTCGCACTTGTGTTGGTGCAGGAAACCACTTTTGCACTTGTATTAGTGTGGAAAAAACACTTTTTGCACTTGTGATAGTGTTGAAAAACCCCTTTTCGTACTTGTGTTAGTGTTGAAAAACCACTTTTCGCACTTGTGTTGGTGCAGGAAACCACTTTTGCACTTGTATTAGTGTGGAAAAAACACTTTTTGCACTTGTGATAGTGTTGAAAAACCACTTTTCGCACTTGTGTTAGTGTTGAAAAACCACTTTTCGCACTTGTGTTGGTGTAGGAAACCACTTTTGCACTTGTATTAGTGTGGAAAAACCACTTTTCGCACTTGTGTTGGTGCAGCAAACCACTTTTGCACTTGTATTAGTGTGGAAAAAACACTTTTTGCACTTGTGATAGTGTTGAAAAACCACTTTTCGCACTTGTGTTAGTGTTGAAAAACCACTTTTCGCACTTGTGTTAGTGTTGAAAAACTACTTTTTGCACTTGTGTTGGTGCAGGAAACCACTTTTGCACTTGTATTAGTGTGGAAAAAACACTTTTCGCACTTGTGTTAGTGTTGAAAAACCACTTTTCGCACTTGTGTTAGTGTTGAAAAACCACTTTTTGCACTTGTGTTGGTGCAGGAAACCACTTTTGCACTTGTATTAGTGTGGAAAAAACACTTTTTGCACTTGTGATAGTGTTGAAAAACCACTTTTCGCACTTGTGTTAGTGTTGAAAAACCACTTTTCGCACTTGTGTTAGTGTTGAAAAACCACTTTTCGCACTTGTGTTGGTGCAGTAAACCACTTTTGCACTTGTATTAGTGTGGAAAAACCACTTTTCGCACTTGTGTTAGTGTTGAAAAACCACTTTTCGCACTTGTGTTAGTGTTGAAAAACCACTTTTCGCACTTGTGTTGGTGCAGGAAACCACTTTTGCACTTGTATTAGTGTGGAAAAAACACTTTTTGCACTTGTGATAGTGTTGAAAAACCACATTTCGCACTTGTGTTAGTGTTCAAAAACCACTTTTCGCACTTGTGTTGGTGCAGTAAACCACTTTTGCACTTGTATTAGTGTGGAAAAAACACTTTTCGCACTTGTGTTAGTGTTGAAAAACCACT
The DNA here is from genome assembly GCF_964187855.1 of Myxine glutinosa. Classification (NCBI taxonomy): domain Eukaryota; kingdom Metazoa; phylum Chordata; class Myxini; order Myxiniformes; family Myxinidae; genus Myxine; species Myxine glutinosa. The sequence continues at coordinate 65,155 of NW_027617581.1, read as the reverse complement.
TTTCGCACTTGTGTTAGTGTTGAAAAACCACTTTTCGCACTTGTGTTGGTGCAGGAAACCACTTTTGCACTTGTGTTGGTGCAGGAAACCACTTTTGCACTTGTATTAGTGTGGAAAAAACACTTTTTGCACTTGTGATAGTGTTGAAAAACCCCTTTTCGCACTTGTGTTAGTGTTGAAAAACCACTTTTCGCACTTGTGTTGGTGTAGGAAACCACTTTTGCACTTGTATTAGTGTGGAAAAAACACTTTTTGCACTTGTGATAGTGTTGAAAACCACTTTTCGCACTTGTGTTAGTGTTGAAAAACCACTTTTTGCACTTGTGTTGGTGCAGGAAACCACTTTTGCACTTGTATTAGTGTGGAAAAACCACTTTTCGCACTTGTGTTAGTGTTGAAAAACCACTTTTCGCACTTGTGTTAGTGTTGAAAAACCACTTTTAGCACTTGTGTTAGTGTTGAAAAACCACTTTTCGCACTTGTGTTGGTGCAGGAAACCACTTTTGCACTTGTATTAGTGTGGAAAAAACACTTTTTGCACTTGTGATAGTGTTGAAAAACCACTTTTCGCACTTGTGTTAGTGTTGAAAAACCACTTTTAGCACTTGTGTTAGTGTTGAAAAACGACTTTTCGCACTTGTGTTGGTGCAGGAAACCACTTTTGCACTTGTATTAGTGTGGTAAAACCACTTTCCGCACTTGTGTTAGTGTTGAAAAACCACTTTTCGCACTTGTGTTAGTGTTGAAAAACCACTTTTAGCACTTGTGTTAGTGTTGAAAAACCACTTTTCGCACTTGTGTTGGTGCAGGAAACCACTTTTGCCCTTGTATTAGTGTGGAAATACCACTTTTCGCACTTGTGTTAGTGTTGAAAAACCACTTTTCGCACTTGTGTTAGTGTTGAAAAACCACTTTTCGCACTTGTGTTGGTGCAGGAAACCACTTTTGCACTTGTGTTGGTGCAGGAAACCACTTTTGCACTTGTATTAGTGTGGAAAAAACACTTTTTGCACTTGTGATAGTGTTGAAAAACCCCTTTTCGCACTTGTGTTAGTGTTGAAAAACCACTTTTCGCACTTGTGTTGGTGTAGGAAACCACTTTTGCACTTGTATTAGTGTGGAAAAAACACTTTTTGCACTTGTGATAGTGTTGAAAAACCACTTTTCGCACTTGTGTTAGTGTTGAAAAACCACTTTTTGCACTTGTGTTGGTGCAGGAAACCACTTTTGCACTTGTATTAGTGTGGAAAAACCACTTTTCGCACTTGTGTTAGTGTTGAAAAACCACTTTTCGCACTTGTGTTAGTGTTGAAAAACCACTTTTAGCACTTGTGTTAGTGTTGAAAAACCACTTTTCGCACTTGTGTTGGTGCAGGAAACCACTTTTGCACTTGTATTAGTGTGGAAAAAACACTTTTTGCACTTGTGATAGTGTTGAAAAACCACTTTTCGCACTTGTGTTAGTGTTGAAAAACCACTTTTAGCACTTGTGTTAGTGTTGAAAAACGACTTTTCGCACTTGTGTTGGTGCAGGAAACCACTTTTGCACTTGTATTAGTGTGGTAAAACCACTTTTCGCACTTGTGTTAGTGTTGAAAAACCACTTTTCGCACTTGTGTTAGTGTTGAAAAACCACTTTTAGCACTTGTGTTAGTGTTGAAAAACCACTTTTCGCACTTGTGTTGGTGCAGGAAACCACTTTTGCCCTTGTATTAGTGTGGAAAAAACCACTTTTCGCACTTGTGTTAGTGTTGAAAAACCACTTTTCGCACTTGTGTTAGTGTTGAAAAACCACTTTTAGCACTTGTGTTAGTGTTGAAAAACTACTTTTCGCACTTGTGTTGGTGCAGGAAACCACTTTTGCACTTGTATTAGTGTGGAAAAAACACTTTTTGCACTTGTGATAGTGTTGAAAAACCACTTTTCGCACTTGTGTTAGTGTTGAAAAACCACTTTTAGCACTTGTGTTAGTGTTGAAAAACCACTTTTCGCACTTGTGTTGGTGCAGGAAACCACTTTTGCACTTGTATTAGTGTGGAAAAAACACTTTTCACACTTGTGTTAGTGTTGAAAAACCACTTTTCGCACTTGTGTTAGTGTTGAAAAACCACTTTTCGCACTTGTGTTAGTGTTGAAAAACCACTTTTCGCACTTGTGTTGGTGCAGGAAACCACTTTTGCACTTGTATTAGTGTGGAAAAAACACTTTTTGCACTTGTGATAGTGTTGAAAAACCACTTTTCGCACTTGTGTTAGTGTTGAAAAACCACTTTTCGCACTTGTGTTGGTGCAGGAAACCACTTTTGCACTTGTATTAGTGTGGAAAAACCACTTTTCGCACTTGTGTTAGTGTTGAAAAACCACTTTTCGCACTTGTATTAGTGTTGAAAAACCACTTTTCGCACTTGTGTTGGTGCAGGAAACCACTTTTGCACTTGTATTAGTGTGGAAAAAACACTTTCTGCACTTGTGATAGTGTTGAAAAACCACTTTTCGCACTTGTGTTAGTGTTGAAAAACCACTTTTCGCACTTGTGTTAGTGTTGAAAAACCACTTTTCGCACTTGTGTTGGTGCAGGAAACCACTTTTGCACTTGTATTAGTGTGGAAAAACACTTTTTGCACTTGTGATAGTGTTGAAAAACCACTTTTCGCACTTGTGTTAGTGTTGAAAAACCACTTTTAGCACTTGTGTTAGTGTTGAAAAACCACTTTTCGCACTTGTGTTGGTGCAGGAAACCACTTTTGCACTTGTATTAGTGTGGGAAAACCACTTTTTGCACTTGTGATAGTGTTGAAAAACCACTTTTCGCACTTGTGTTAGTGTTGAAAAACCACTTTTCGCACTTGTGTTGGTGCAGGAAACCACTTTTGCACTTGTATTAGTGTGGAAAAAACACTTTTTGTACTTGTGATAGTGTTGAAAAACCACTTTTCGCACTTGTGTTAGTATTGAAAAACCACTTTTCGCACTTGTGTTAGTGTTGAAAAACCACTTTTCGCACTTGTGTTGGTGCAGTAAACCACTTTTGCACTTGTATTAGTTTGGAAAAAACACTTTTCGCACTTGTGTTATTGTTGACAAACCACTTTTCGCACTTGTGTTAGTGTTGAAAAACCACTTTTCGCCCTTGTGTTAGTGTTGAAAAACCACTTTTCGCACTTGTGTTGGTGCAGGAAACCACTTTTGCACTTGCATTAGTGTGGAAAAAACACTTTTTGCACTTGTGATAGTGTTGAAAAACCACTTTTCGCACTTGTGTTAGTGTTGAAAAACCACTTTTCGCACTTTTGTTGGTGCAGGAAACCACTTTTGCACTTGTATTAGTGTGGAAAAAACACTTTTTGCACTTGTGATAGTGTTGAAAAACCACTTTTCGCACTTGTGTTAGTGTTGAAATACCACTTTTCGCACTTGTGTTGGTGCAGGAAACCACTTTTGCACTTGTATTAGTGTGGAAAAACCACTTTTCGCACTTGTGTTAGTGTTGAAAAACCACTTTTCGCACTTGTGTTAGTGTTGAAAAACCCCTTTTCGCACTTGTGTTGGTGCAGGAAACCACTTTTGCACTTGTATTAGTGTGGAAAAAACACTTTTTGCACTTGTGATAGTGTTGAAAAACCACTTTTCGCACTTGTGTTAGTGTTGAAAAACCACTTTTCGCACTTGTGTTAGTGTTGAAAAACCACTTTTCGCAGTTGTGTTGGTGCAGGAAACCACTTTTGCACTTGTATTAGTGTGGAAAAAACACTTTTTGCACATGTGATAGTGTTGAAAAACCACTTTTCGCACTTGTGTTAGTGTTGAAAAACCACTTTTAGCACTTGTGTTAGTGTTGAAAAACCACTTTTCGCACTTGTGTTGGTGCAGGAAACCACTTTTGCACTTGTATTAGTGTGGAAAAAACACTTTTTGCACTTGTGATAGTGTTGAAAAACCACTTTTCGCACTTGTGTTAGTGTTGAAAAACCACTTTTCGCACTTGTGTTGGTGCAGGAAACCACTTTTGCACTTGTATTAGTGTGGAAAAAACACTTTTCGCACTTGTGTTAGTGTTGAAAAACCACTTTTCGCACTTGTGTTAGTGTTGAAAAACCACTTTTCGCACTTGTGTTGGTGCAGGAAACCACTTTTGCACTTGTATTAGTGTGGAAAAACCACTTTTCGCACTTGTGTTAGTGTTGAAAAACAACTTTTCGCACTTGTGTTAGTGTTGAAAAACCACTTTTCGCACTTGTGTTGGTGCAGGAAACCACTTTTGCACTTGTATTAGTGTGGAAAAAACACTTTTTGCACTTGTGATAGTGTTGAAAAACCACTTGTCGCACTTGTGTTAGTGTTGAAAAACCACTTTTCGCACTTGTGTTAGTGTTGAAAAACCACTTTTCGCACTTGTGTTGGTGCAGGAAACCACTTTTGCACTTGTATTAGTGTGGCAAAAAACACTTTTTGCACTTGTGATACTGTTGAAAAACCACTTTTCGCACTTGTGTCAGTGTTGAAAAACCACTTTTAGCACTTGTGTTAGTGTTGAAAAACCACTTTTCGCACTTGTGTTGGTGCAGGAAACCACTTTTGCACTTGTATTAGTGTGGAAAAAACACTTTTTGCACTTGTGATAGTGTTGAAAAACCACTTTTCGCACTTGTGTTAGTGTTGAAAAATCACTTTTCGCACTTGTGTTAGTGTTGAAAAACCACTTTTCGCACTTGTGTTGGTGCAGGAAACCACTTTTGCACTTGTATTAGTGTGGAAAAACCACTTTTCGCACTTGTGTTAGTGTTGAAAAACCACTTTTCGCACTTGTGTTAGTGTTGAAAAACCACTTTTCGCACTTGTGTTGGTGCAGGAAACCACTTTTGCACTTGTATTAGTGTGGAAAAAACACTTTTTGCACTTGTGATAGTGTTGAAAAACCACTTTTCGCACTTGTGTTAGTGTTGAAAAACCACTTTTCGCACTTGTGTTGGTGCAGTAAACCACTTTTGCACTTGTATTAGTGTGGAAAAACCACTGTTCGCACTTGTGTTAGTGTTGAAAAACCACTTTTCGCACTTGTGTTAGTGTTGAAAAACCACTTTTCGCACTTGTGTTGGTGCAGGAAACCACTTTTGCACTTGTATTAGTGTGGAAAAAACACTTTTTGCACTTGTGATAGTGTTGAAAAACCACTTTTCGCACTTGTGTTAGTGTTGAAAAACCACTTTTCACACTTGTATTAGTGTTGAAAAAGCACATTTCGCACTTGTGTTGGTGCAGTAAACCACTTTTGCACTTGTATTAGTGTGGAAAAACCACTGTTCGCACTTGTGTTAGTGTTGAAAAACCACTTTTCGCACTTGTGTTAGTGTTGAAAAACCACTTTTCGCACTTGTGTTGGTGCAGGAAACCACTTTTGCACTTGTATTAGTGTGGAAAAAACACTTTTTGCACTTGTGATAGTGTTGAAAAACCACTTTTCGCACTTGTGTTAGTGTTGAAAAACCACTTTTCACACTTGTATTAGTGTTGAAAAAGCACATTTCGCACTTGTGTTGGTGCAGTAAACCACTTTTGCACTTGTATTAGTGTGGAAAAAACACTTTTCGCACTTGTGTTAGTGTTGAAAAACCACTTTTCGCACTTGTGTTAGTGTTGAAAAACCACTTTTCGCACTTGTGTTGGTGCAGGAAACCACTTTTGCACTTGTATTAGTGTGGAAAAAACACTTTTTGCACTTGCGATAGTGTTGAAAAACCACTTTTCATACTTGTGTTAGTGTTGAAAAACCACTTTTCGCACTTGTATTAGTGTTGAAAAAGCACATTTCGCACTTGTGTTGGTGCAGTAAACCACTTTTGCACTTGTATTAGTGTGGAAAAAACACTTTTCGCACTTGTGTTATTGTTGAAAAACCACTTTTTGCCCTTGTGTTAGTGTTGAAAAACCACTTTTCGCACTTGTGTTGGTGCAGGAAACCACTTTTGCACTTGTATTAGTGTGGAAAAAACACTTTTTGCACTTGTGATAGTGTTGAAAAACCCCTTTTCGTACTTGTGTTAGTGTTGAAAAACCACTTTTCGCACTTGTGTTGGTGCAGGAAACCACTTTTGCACTTGTATTAGTGTGGAAAAAACACTTTTTGCACTTGTGATAGTGTTGAAAAACCACTTTTCGCACTTGTGTTAGTGTTGAAAAACCACTTTTCGCACTTGTGTTGGTGTAGGAAACCACTTTTGCACTTGTATTAGTGTGGAAAAACCACTTTTCGCACTTGTGTTGGTGCAGCAAACCACTTTTGCACTTGTATTAGTGTGGAAAAAACACTTTTTGCACTTGTGATAGTGTTGAAAAACCACTTTTCGCACTTGTGTTAGTGTTGAAAAACCACTTTTCGCACTTGTGTTAGTGTTGAAAAACTACTTTTTGCACTTGTGTTGGTGCAGGAAACCACTTTTGCACTTGTATTAGTGTGGAAAAAACACTTTTCGCACTTGTGTTAGTGTTGAAAAACCACTTTTCGCACTTGTGTTAGTGTTGAAAAACCACTTTTTGCACTTGTGTTGGTGCAGGAAACCACTTTTGCACTTGTATTAGTGTGGAAAAAACACTTTTTGCACTTGTGATAGTGTTGAAAAACCACTTTTCGCACTTGTGTTAGTGTTGAAAAACCACTTTTCGCACTTGTGTTAGTGTTGAAAAACCACTTTTCGCACTTGTGTTGGTGCAGTAAACCACTTTTGCACTTGTATTAGTGTGGAAAAACCACTTTTCGCACTTGTGTTAGTGTTGAAAAACCACTTTTCGCACTTGTGTTAGTGTTGAAAAACCACTTTTCGCACTTGTGTTGGTGCAGGAAACCACTTTTGCACTTGTATTAGTGTGGAAAAAACACTTTTTGCACTTGTGATAGTGTTGAAAAACCACATTTCGCACTTGTGTTAGTGTTCAAAAACCACTTTTCGCACTTGTGTTGGTGCAGTAAACCACTTTTGCACTTGTATTAGTGTGGAAAAAACACTTTTCGCACTTGTGTTAGTGTTGAAAAACCACTTTTCGCACTTGTGTTAGTGTTGAAAAACCACTTTTCGCACTTGTGTTGGTGCAGGAAACCACTTTTGCACTTGTGTTGGTGCAGGAAACCACTTTTGCACTTGTATTAGTGTGGAAAAAACACTTTTTGCACTTGTGATAGTGTTGAAAAACCCCTTTTCGCACTTGTGTTAGTGTTGAAAAACCACTTTTCGCACTTGTGTTGGTGTAGGAAACCACTTTTGCACTTGTATTAGTGTGGAAAAAACACTTTTTGCACTTGTGATAGTGTTGAAAACCACTTTTCGCACTTGTGTTAGTGTTGAAAAACCACTTTTTGCACTTGTGTTGGTGCAGGAAACCACTTTTGCACTTGTATTAGTGTGGAAAAACCACTTTTCGCACTTGTGTTAGTGTTGAAAAACCACTTTTCGCACTTGTGTTAGTGTTGAAAAACCACTTTTAGCACTTGTGTTAGTGTTGAAAAACCACTTTTCGCACTTGTGTTGGTGCAGGAAACCACTTTTGCACTTGTATTAGTGTGGAAAAAACACTTTTTGCACTTGTGATAGTGTTGAAAAACCACTTTTCGCACTTGTGTTAGTGTTGAAAAACCACTTTTAGCACTTGTGTTAGTGTTGAAAAACGACTTTTCGCACTTGTGTTGGTGCAGGAAACCACTTTTGCACTTGTATTAGTGTGGTAAAACCACTTTCCGCACTTGTGTTAGTGTTGAAAAACCACTTTTCGCACTTGTGTTAGTGTTGAAAAACCACTTTTAGCACTTGTGTTAGTGTTGAAAAACCACTTTTCGCACTTGTGTTGGTGCAGGAAACCACTTTTGCCCTTGTATTAGTGTGGAAAAACCACTTTTCGCACTTGTGTTAGTGTTGAAAAACCACTTTTCGCACTTGTGTTAGTGTTGAAAAACCACTTTTAGCACTTGTGTTAGTGTTGAAAAACTACTTTTCGCACTTGTGTTGGTGCAGGAAACCACTTTTGCACTTGTATTAGTGTGGAAAAAACACTTTTTGCACTTGTGATAGTGTTGAAAAACCACTTTTCGCACTTGTGTTAGTGTTGAAAAACCACTTTTAGCACTTGTGTTAGTGTTGAAAAACCACTTTTCGCACTTGTGTTGGTGCAGGAAACCACTTTTGCACTTGTATTAGTGTGGAAAAAACACTTTTCACACTTGTGTTAGTGTTGAAAAACCACTTTTCGCACTTGTGTTAGTGTTGAAAAACCACTTTTCGCACTTGTGTTAGTGTTGAAAAACCACTTTTCGCACTTGTGTTGGTGCAGGAAACCACTTTTGCACTTGTATTAGTGTGGAAAAAACACTTTTTGCACTTGTGATAGTGTTGAAAAACCACTTTTCGCACTTGTGTTAGTGTTGAAAAACCACTTTTCGCACTTGTGTTGGTGCAGGAAACCACTTTTGCACTTGTATTAGTGTGGAAAAACCACTTTTCGCACTTGTGTTAGTGTTGAAAAACCACTTTTCGCACTTGTATTAGTGTTGAAAAACCACTTTTCGCACTTGTGTTGGTGCAGGAAACCACTTTTGCACTTGTATTAGTGTGGAAAAAACACTTTCTGCACTTGTGATAGTGTTGAAAAACCACTTTTCGCACTTGTGTTAGTGTTGAAAAACCACTTTTCGCACTTGTGTTAGTGTTGAAAAACCACTTTTCGCACTTGTGTTGGTGCAGGAAACCACTTTTGCACTTGTATTAGTGTGGAAAAACACTTTTTGCACTTGTGATAGTGTTGAAAAACCACTTTTCGCACTTGTGTTAGTGTTGAAAAACCACTTTTAGCACTTGTGTTAGTGTTGAAAAACCACTTTTCGCACTTGTGTTGGTGCAGGAAACCACTTTTGCACTTGTATTAGTGTGGGAAAACCACTTTTTGCACTTGTGATAGTGTTGAAAAACCACTTTTCGCACTTGTGTTAGTGTTGAAAAACCACTTTTCGCACTTGTGTTGGTGCAGGAAACCACTTTTGCACTTGTATTAGTGTGGAAAAAACACTTTTTGTACTTGTGATAGTGTTGAAAAACCACTTTTCGCACTTGTGTTAGTATTGAAAAACCACTTTTCGCACTTGTGTTAGTGTTGAAAAACCACTTTTCGCACTTGTGTTGGTGCAGTAAACCACTTTTGCACTTGTATTAGTTTGGAAAAAACACTTTTCGCACTTGTGTTATTGTTGACAAACCACTTTTCGCACTTGTGTTAGTGTTGAAAAACCACTTTTTGCCCTTGTGTTAGTGTTGAAAAACCACTTTTCGCACTTGTGTTGGTGCAGGAAACCACTTTTGCACTTGCATTAGTGTGGAAAAAACACTTTTTGCACTTGTGATAGTGTTGAAAAACCACTTTTCGCACTTGTGTTAGTGTTGAAAAACCACTTTTCGCACTTTTGTTGGTGCAGGAAACCACTTTTGCACTTGTATTAGTGTGGAAAAAACACTTTTTGCACTTGTGATAGTGTTGAAAAACCACTTTTCGCACTTGTGTTAGTGTTGAAATACCACTTTTCGCACTTGTGTTGGTGCAGGAAACCACTTTTGCACTTGTATTAGTGTGGAAAAACCACTTTTCGCACTTGTGTTAGTGTTGAAAAACCACTTTTCGCACTTGTGTTAGTGTTGAAAAACCCCTTTTCGCACTTGTGTTGGTGCAGGAAACCACTTTTGCACTTGTATTAGTGTGGAAAAAACACTTTTTGCACTTGTGATAGTGTTGAAAAACCACTTTTCGCACTTGTGTTAGTGTTGAAAAACCACTTTTCGCACTTGTGTTAGTGTTGAAAAACCACTTTTCGCAGTTGTGTTGGTGCAGGAAACCACTTTTGCACTTGTATTAGTGTGGAAAAAACACTTTTTGCACATGTGATAGTGTTGAAAAACCACTTTTCGCACTTGTGTTAGTGTTGAAAAACCACTTTTAGCACTTGTGTTAGTGTTGAAAAACCACTTTTCGCACTTGTGTTGGTGCAGGAAACCACTTTTGCACTTGTATTAGTGTGGAAAAAACACTTTTTGCACTTGTGATAGTGTTGAAAAACCACTTTTCGCACTTGTGTTAGTGTTGAAAAACCACTTTTCGCACTTGTGTTGGTGCAGGAAACCACTTTTGCACTTGTATTAGTGTGGAAAAAACACTTTTCGCACTTGTGTTAGTGTTGAAAAACCACTTTTCGCACTTGTGTTAGTGTTGAAAAACCACTTTTCGCACTTGTGTTGGTGCAGGAAACCACTTTTGCACTTGTATTAGTGTGGAAAAACCACTTTTCGCACTTGTGTTAGTGTTGAAAAACAACTTTTCGCACTTGTGTTAGTGTTGAAAAACCACTTTTCGCACTTGTGTTGGTGCAGGAAACCACTTTTGCACTTGTATTAGTGTGGAAAAAACACTTTTTGCACTTGTGATAGTGTTGAAAAACCACTTGTCGCACTTGTGTTAGTGTTGAAAAACCACTTTTCGCACTTGTGTTAGTGTTGAAAAACCACTTTTCGCACTTGTGTTGGTGCAGGAAACCACTTTTGCACTTGTATTAGTGTGGAAAAAACACTTTTTGCACTTGTGATACTGTTGAAAAACCACTTTTCGCACTTGTGTCAGTGTTGAAAAACCACTTTTAGCACTTGTGTTAGTGTTGAAAAACCACTTTTCGCACTTGTGTTGGTGCAGGAAACCACTTTTGCACTTGTATTAGTGTGGAAAAAACACTTTTTGCACTTGTGATAGTGTTGAAAAACCACTTTTCGCACTTGTGTTAGTGTTGAAAAATCACTTTTCGCACTTGTGTTAGTGTTGAAAAACCACTTTTCGCACTTGTGTTGGTGCAGGAAACCACTTTTGCACTTGTATTAGTGTGGAAAAACCACTTTTCGCACTTGTGTTAGTGTTGAAAAACCACTTTTCGCACTTGTGTTAGTGTTGAAAAACCACTTTTCGCACTTGTGTTGGTGCAGGAAACCACTTTTGCACTTGTATTAGTGTGGAAAAAACACTTTTTGCACTTGTGATAGTGTTGAAAAACCACTTTTCGCACTTGTGTTAGTGTTGAAAAACCACTTTTCGCACTTGTGTTGGTGCAGTAAACCACTTTTGCACTTGTATTAGTGTGGAAAAACCACTGTTCGCACTTGTGTTAGTGTTGAAAAACCACTTTTCGCACTTGTGTTAGTGTTGAAAAACCACTTTTCGCACTTGTGTTGGTGCAGGAAACCACTTTTGCACTTGTATTAGTGTGGAAAAAACACTTTTTGCACTTGTGATAGTGTTGAAAAACCACTTTTCGCACTTGTGTTAGTGTTGAAAAACCACTTTTCACACTTGTATTAGTGTTGAAAAAGCACATTTCGCACTTGTGTTGGTGCAGTAAACCACTTTTGCACTTGTATTAGTGTGGAAAAAACACTTTTCGCACTTGTGTTAGTGTTGAAAAACCACTTTTCGCACTTGTGTTAGTGTTGAAAAACCACTTTTCGCACTTGTGTTGGTGCAGGAAACCACTTTTGCACTTGTATTAGTGTGGAAAAAACACTTTTTGCACTTGCGATAGTGTTGAAAAACCACTTTTCATACTTGTGTTAGTGTTGAAAAACCACTTTTCGCACTTGTATTAGTGTTGAAAAAGCACATTTCGCACTTGTGTTGGTGCAGTAAACCACTTTTGCACTTGTATTAGTGTGGAAAAAACACTTTTCGCACTTGTGTTATTGTTGAAAAACCACTTTTCGCCCTTGTGTTAGTGTTGAAAAACCACTTTTCGCACTTGTGTTGGTGCAGGAAACCACTTTTGCACTTGTATTAGTGTGGAAAAAACACTTTTTGCACTTGTGATAGTGTTGAAAAACCCCTTTTCGTACTTGTGTTAGTGTTGAAAAACCACTTTTCGCACTTGTGTTGGTGCAGGAAACCACTTTTGCACTTGTATTAGTGTGGAAAAAACACTTTTTGCACTTGTGATAGTGTTGAAAAACCACTTTTCGCACTTGTGTTAGTGTTGAAAAACCACTTTTCGCACTTGTGTTGGTGTAGGAAACCACTTTTGCACTTGTATTAGTGTGGAAAAACCACTTTTCGCACTTGTGTTGGTGCAGCAAACCACTTTTGCACTTGTATTAGTGTGGAAAAAACACTTTTTGCACTTGTGATAGTGTTGAAAAACCACTTTTCGCACTTGTGTTAGTGTTGAAAAACCACTTTTCGCACTTGTGTTAGTGTTGAAAAACTACTTTTTGCACTTGTGTTGGTGCAGGAAACCACTTTTGCACTTGTATTAGTGTGGAAAAAACACTTTTCGCACTTGTGTTAGTGTTGAAAAACCACTTTTCGCACTTGTGTTAGTGTTGAAAAACCACTTTTTGCACTTGTGTTGGTGCAGGAAACCACTTTTGCACTTGTATTAGTGTGGAAAAAACACTTTTTGCACTTGTGATAGTGTTGAAAAACCACTTTTCGCACTTGTGTTAGTGTTGAAAAACCACTTTTCGCACTTGTGTTAGTGTTGAAAAACCACTTTTCGCACTTGTGTTGGTGCAGTAAACCACTTTTGCACTTGTATTAGTGTGGAAAAACCACTTTTCGCACTTGTGTTAGTGTTGAAAAACCACTTTTCGCACTTGTGTTAGTGTTGAAAAACCACTTTTCGCACTTGTGTTGGTGCAGGAAACCACTTTTGCACTTGTATTAGTGTGGAAAAAACACTTTTTGCACTTGTGATAGTGTTGAAAAACCACATTTCGCACTTGTGTTAGTGTTCAAAAACCACTTTTCGCACTTGTGTTGGTGCAGTAAACCACTTTTGCACTTGTATTAGTGTGGGAAAAACCACTTTTCGCACTTGTGTTAGTGTTGAAAAACCACTTTTCGCACTTGTGTTAGTGTTGAAAAACCACTTTTCGCACTTGTGTTGGTGCAGGAAACTACTTTTGCACTTGTATAAGTGTGGAAAAAACACTTTTTGCACTTGTGATAGTGTTGAAAAACCACTTTTCGCACTTGTGTTAGTGTTGAAAAACCACTTTTCGCACTTGTATTAGTGTTGAAAAAGCACATTTCGCACTTGTGTTGGTGCAGTAAACCACTTTTGCACTTGTATTAGTGTGGAAAAAACACTTTTCGCACTTGTGTTATTGTTGAAAAACCACTTTTCGCACTTGTGTTAGTGTTGAAAAACCACTTTTCGCCCTTGTGTTAGTGTTGAAAAACCACTTTTCGCACTTGTGTTAGTGTTGAAAAACCACTTTTCGCACTTGTGTTGGTGCAGGAAACCACTTTTGCACTTGTATTAGTGTGGAAAAAACACTTTTTGCACTTGTGATAGTGTTGAAAAACCCCTTTTCGCAATTGTGTTAGTGTTGAAAAACCACTTTTCGCACTTGTGTTGGTGCAGGAAACCACTTTTGCACTTGTATTAGTGTGGAAAAAACACTTTTTGCACTTGTGTTAGTGTTGAAAAACCACTTTTCGCACTTGTATTGGTGTAGGAAACCACTTTTGCACTTGTATTAGTGTGGAAAAACCACTTTTCGCACTTGTGTTAGTGTTGAAAAACCACTTTTCGCACTTGTGTTGGTGCAGCAAACCACTTTTGCACTTGTATTAGTGTGGAAAAAACACTTTTTGCACTTGTGATAGTGTTGAAAAACTACTTTTCGCACTTGTGTTAGTGTTGAAAAACCACTTTTCGCACTTGTGTTAGTGTTGAAAAACTACTTTTCGCACTTGTGTTGGTGCAGGAAACCACTTTTGCACTTGTATTAGTGTTGAAAAACCACTTTTCGCACTTGTGTTAGTGTTGAAAAACCACTTTTCGCACTTGTGTTAGTGTTGAAAAACTACTTTTCGCACTTGTGTTGGTGCAGGAAACCACTTTTGCACTTGTATTAGTGTGGAAAAAACACTTTTCGCACTTGTGTTAGTGTTGAAAAACCACTTTTCGCACTTGTGTTAGTGTTGAAAAACCACTTTTTGCACTTGTGTTGGTGCAGGAAACCACTTTTGCACTTGTATTAGTGTGGAAAAAACACTTTTTGCACTTGTGATAGTGTTGAAAAACCACTTTTCGCACTTGTGTTAGTGTTGAAAAACCACTTTTCGCACTTGTGTTAGTGTTGAAAAACCACTTTTCGCACTTGTGTTGGTGCAGTAAACCACTTTTGCACTTGTATTAGTGTGGAAAAACCACTTTTCGCACTTGTGTTAGTGTTGAAAAACCACTTTTCGCACTTGTGTCAGTGTTGAAAAACCACTTTTCGCACTTGTGTTGGTGCAGGAAACCACTTTTGCACTTGTATTAGTGTGGAAAAAACACTTTTTGCACTTGTGATAGTGTTGAAAAACCACATTTCGCACTTGTGTTAGTGTTCAAAAACCACTTTTCGCACTTGTGTTGGTGCAGTAAACCACTTTTGCACTTGTATTAGTGTGGGAAAAACCACTTTTCGCACTTGTGTTAGTGTTGAAAAACCACTTTTCGCACTTGTGTTAGTGTTGAAAAACCACTTTTCGCACTTGTGTTGGTGCAGGAAACTACTTTTGCACTTGTATAAGTGTGGAAAAAAGACTTTTTGCACTTGGGATAGTGTTGAAAAACCACTTTTCGCACTTGTGTTAGTGTTGAAAAACCACTTTTCGCACTTGTATTAGTGTTGAAAAAGCACATTTCGCACTTGTGTTGGTGCAGTAAACCACTTTTGCACTTGTATTAGTGTGGAAAAAACACTTTTCGCACTTGTGTTATTGTTGAAAAACCACTTTTCGCACTTGTGTTAGTGTTGAAAAACCACTTTTCGCCCTTGTGTTAGTGTTGAAAAACCACTTTTCGCACTTGTGTTGGTGCAGGAAACCACTTTTGCACTTGTATTAGTGTGGAAAAAACACTTTTTGCACTTGTGATAGTGTTGAAAAACCCCTTTTCGCACTTGTGCTAGTGTTGAAAAACCACTTTTCGCACTTGTGTTGGTGCAGGAAACCACTTTTGCACTTGTATTAGTGTGGAAAAAACACTTTTTGCACTTGTGATAGTGTTGAAAAACCACTTTTCGCACTTGTGTTAGTGTTGAAAAACCACTTTTCGCACTTGTGTTGGTGTAGGAAACCACTTTTGCACTTGTATTAGTGTGGAAAAACCACTTTTCGCACTTGTGTTAGTGTTGAAAAACCACTTTTCGCACTTGTGTTGGTGCAGCAAACCACTTTTGCACTTGTATTAGTGTGGAAAAAACACTTTTTAAAATTGTGATAGTGTTGAAAAACCACTTTTCACACTTGTGTTAGTGTTGAAAAACCACTTTTCGCACTTGTGTTAGTGTTGAAAAACTACTTTTCGCACTTGTGTTGGTGCAGGAAACCACTTTTGCACTTGTATTAGTGTGGAAAAAACACTTTTCGCACTTGTGTTAGTGTTGAAAAACCACTTTTCGCACTTGTGTTAGTGTTGAAAAACCACTTTTCGCACTTGTGTTGGTGCAGGAAACCACTTTTGCACTTGTATTAGTGTGGAAAAAACACTTTTTGCACTTGTGATAGTGTTGAAAAACCACTTTTCGCACTTGTGTTAGTGTTGAAAAACCACTTTTCGCACTTGTATTAGTGTTGAAAAACCACTTTTCGCACTTGTGTTGGTGCAGTAAACCACTTTTGCACTTGTATTAGTGTGGAAAAACCACTTTTCGCACTTGTGTTAGTGTTAAAAAACCACTTTTCGCACTTGTGTTAGTGTTGAAAAACCACTTTTCGCACTTGTGTTGGTGCAGGAAACCACTTTTGCACTTGTATTAGTGTGGAAAAAACACTTTTTGCACTTGTGATAGTGTTGAAAAACCACTTTTCGCACTTGTGTTAGTGTTGAAAAACCACTTTTCGCACTTGTATTAGTGTTGAAAAAGCACATTTCGCACTTGTGTTGGTGCAGTAAACCACTTTTGCACTTGTATTAGTGTGGAAAAAACACTTTTCGCACTTGTGTTAGGGTTGAAAAACCACTTTTCGCACTTGTGTTAGTGTTGAAAAACCACTTTTCGCACTTGTGTTGGTGCAGGAAACCACTTTTGCACTTGTGTTGGTGCAGGAAACCACTTTTGCACTTGTATTAGTGTGGAAAAAACACTTTTTGCACTTGTGATAGTGTTGAAAAACCCCTTTTCGCACTTGTGTTAGTGTTGAAAAACCACTTTTCGCACTTGTGTTGGTGCAGGAAACCACTTTTGCACTTGTATTAGTGTGGAAAAAACACTTTTTGCACTTGTGATAGTGTTGAAAAACCACTTTTCGCACTTGTGTTATTGTTGAAAAACCACTTTTCGCACTTGTGTTGGTGCAGGAAACCACTTTTGCACTTGTATTAGTGTGGAAAAACCACTTTTCGCACTTGTGTTAGTGTTGAAAAACCACTTTTCGCACTTGTGTTAGTGTTGAAAAACCACTTTTCGCACTTGTGTTAGTGTTGAAAAACCACTTTTAGCACTTGTGTTAGTGTTGAAAAACCACTTTTCGCACTTGTGTTGGTGCAGGAAACCACTTTTGCACTTGTATTAGTGTGGAAAAAACACTTTTTGCACTTGTGATAGTGTTGAAAAACCACTTTTCGCACTTGTGTTAGTGTTGAAAAACCACTTTTCGCACTTGTGTTGGTGCAGTAAACCACTTTTGCACTTGTATTAGTGTGGAAAAACCACTTTTCGCACTTGTGTTAGTGTTGAAAAACCACTTTTCGCACTTGTGTTAGTGTTGAAAAACCACTTTTCGCACTTGTGTTGGTGCAGGAAACCACTTTTGCACTTGTATTAGTGTGGAAAAAACACTTTTTGCACTTGTGATAGTGTAGAAAAACCACTTTTCGCACTTGTGTTAGTGTTGAAAAACCACTTTTCACACTTGTATTAGTGTTGAAAAAGCACATTTCGCACTTGTGTTGGTGCAGTAAACCACTTTTGCACTTGTATTAGTGTGGAAAAAACACTTTTCGCACTTGTGTTAGTGTTGAAAAACCACTTTTCGCACTTGTGTTAGTGTTGAAAAACCACTTTTCGCACTTGTGTTGGTGCAGGAAACCACTTTTGCACTTGTATTAGTGTGGAAAAAACACTTTTTGCACTTGCGATAGTGTTGAAAAACCACTTTTCATACTTGTGTTAGTGTTGAAAAACCACTTTTCGCACTTGTATTAGTGTTGAAAAAGCACATTTCGCACTTGTGTTGGTGCAGTAAACCACTTTTGCACTTGTATTAGTGTGGAAAAAACACTTTTCGCACTTGTGTTATTGTTGAAAAACCACTTTTCGCCCTTGTGTTAGTGTTGAAAAACCACTTTTCGCACTTGTGTTGGTGCAGGAAACCACTTTTGCACTTGTATTAGTGTGGAAAAAACACTTTTTGCACTTGTGATAGTGTTGAAAAACCCCTTTTCGTACTTGTGTTAGTGTTGAAAAACCACTTTTCGCACTTGTGTTGGTGCAGGAAACCACTTTTGCACTTGTATTAGTGTGGAAAAAACACTTTTTGCACTTGTGATAGTGTTGAAAAACCACTTTTCGCACTTGTGTTAGTGTTGAAAAACCACTTTTCGCACTTGTGTTGGTGTAGGAAACCACTTTTGCACTTGTATTAGTGTGGAAAAACCACTTTTCGCACTTGTGTTGGTGCAGCAAACCACTTTTGCACTTGTATTAGTGTGGAAAAAACACTTTTTGCACTTGTGATAGTGTTGAAAAACCACTTTTCGCACTTGTGTTAGTGTTGAAAAACCACTTTTCGCACTTGTGTTAGTGTTGAAAAACTACTTTTCGCACTTGTGTTGGTGCAGGAAACCACTTTTGCACTTGTATTAGTGTGGAAAAAACACTTTTCGCACTTGTGTTAGTGTTGAAAAACCACTTTTCGCACTTGTGTTAGTGTTGAAAAACCACTTTTTGCACTTGTGTTGGTGCAGGAAACCACTTTTGCACTTGTATTAGTGTGGAAAAAACACTTTTTGCACTTGTGATAGTGTTGAAAAACCACTTTTCGCACTTGTGTTAGTGTTCAAAAACCACTTTTCGCACTTGTGTTGGTGCAGTAAACCACTTTTGCACTTGTATTAGTGTGGGAAAAACCACTTTTCGCACTTGTGTTAGTGTTGAAAAACCACTTTTCGCACTTGTGTTAGTGTTGAAAAACCACTTTTCGCACTTGTGTTGGTGCAGGAAACTACTTTTGCACTTGTATAAGTGTGGAAAAAACACTTTTTGCACTTGTGATAGTGTTGAAAAACCACTTTTCGCACTTGTGTTAGTGTTGAAAAACCACTTTTCGCACTTGTATTAGTGTTGAAAAAGCACATTTCGCACTTGTGTTGGTGCAGTAAACCACTTTTGCACTTGTATTAGTGTGGAAAAAACACTTTTCGCACTTGTGTTATTGTTGAAAAACCACTTTTCGCACTTGTGTTAGTGTTGAAAAACCACTTTTCGCCCTTGTGTTAGTGTTGAAAAACCACTTTTCGCACTTGTGTTAGTGTTGAAAAACCACTTTTCGCACTTGTGTTGGTGCAGGAAACCACTTTTGCACTTGTATTAGTGTGGAAAAAACACTTTTTACACTTGTGATAGTGTTGAAAAACCCCTTTTCGCAATTGTGTTAGTGTTGAAAAACCACTTTTCGCACTTGTGTTGGTGCAGGAAACCACTTTTGCACTTGTATTAGTGTGGAAAAAACACTTTTTGCACTTGTGATAGTGTTGAAAAACCACTTTTCGCACTTGTGTTAGTGTTGAAAAACCACTTTTCGCACTTGTGTTGGTGTAGGAAACCACTTTTGCACTTGTATTAGTGTGGAAAAACCACTTTTCACACTTGTGTTAGTGTTGAAAAACCACTTTTCGCACTTGTGTTGGTGCAGCAAACCACTTTTGCACTTGTATTAGTGTGGAAAAAACACTTTTTGCACTTGTGATAGTGTTGAAAAACTACTTTTCGCACTTGTGTTAGTGTTGAAAAACCACTTTTCGCACTTGTGTTAGTGTTGAAAAACTACTTTTCGCACTTGTGTTGGTGCAGGAAACCACTTTTGCACTTGTATTAGTGTTGAAAAACCACTTTTCGCACTTGTGTTAGTGTTGAAAAACCACTTTTCGCACTTGTGTTAGTGTTGAAAAACTACTTTTCGCACTTGTGTTGGTGCAGGAAACCACTTTTGCACTTGTATTAGTGTGGAAAAAACACTTTTCGCACTTGTGTTAGTGTTGAAAAACCACTTTTCGCACTTGTGTTAGTGTTGAAAAACCACTTTTTGCACTTGTGTTGGTGCAGGAAACCACTTTTGCACTTGTATTAGTGTGGAAAAAACACTTTTTGCACTTGTGATAGTGTTGAAAAACCACTTTTCGCACTTGTGTTAGTGTTGAAAAACCACTTTTCGCACTTGTGTTAGTGTTGAAAAACCACTTTTCGCACTTGTGTTGGTGCAGTAAACCACTTTTGCACTTGTATTAGTGTGGAAAAACCACTTTTCGCACTTGTGTTAGTGTTGAAAAACCACTTTTCGCACTTGTGTCAGTGTTGAAAAACCACTTTTCGCACTTGTGTTGGTGCAGGAAACCACTTTTGCACTTGTATTAGTGTGGAAAAAACACTTTTTGCACTTGTGATAGTGTTGAAAAACCACATTTCGCACTTGTGTTAGTGTTCAAAAACCACTTTTCGCACTTGTGTTGGTGCAGTAAACCACTTTTGCACTTGTATTAGTGTGGGAAAAACCACTTTTCGCACTTGTGTTAGTGTTGAAAAACCACTTTTCGCACTTGTGTTAGTGTTGAAAAACCACTTTTCGCACTTGTGTTGGTGCAGGAAACTACTTTTGCACTTGTATAAGTGTGGAAAAAAGACTTTTTGCACTTGGGATAGTGTTGAAAAACCACTTTTCGCACTTGTGTTAGTGTTGAAAAACCACTTTTCGCACTTGTATTAGTGTTGAAAAAGCACATTTCGCACTTGTGTTGGTGCAGTAAACCACTTTTGCACTTGTATTAGTGTGGAAAAAACACTTTTCGCACTTGTGTTATTGCTGAAAAACCACTTTTCGCACTTGTGTTAGTGTTGAAAAACCACTTTTCGCCCTTGTGTTAGTGTTGAAAAACCACTTTTCGCACTTGTGTTGGTGCAGGAAACCACTTTTGCACTTGTATTAGTGTGGAAAAAACACTTTTTGCACTTGTGATAGTGTTGAAAACCCCCTTTTCGCACTTGTGTTAGTGTTGAAAAACCACTTTTCGCACTTGTGTTGGTGCAGGAAACCACTTTTGCACTTGTATTAGTGTGGAAAAAACACTTTTTGCACTTGTGATAGTGTTGAAAAACCACTTTTCGCACTTGTGTTAGTGTTGAAAAACCACTTTTCGCACTTGTGTTGGTGTAGGAAACCACTTTTGCACTTGTATTAGTGTGGAAAAACCACTTTTCGCACTTGTGTTAGTGTTGAAAAACCACTTTTCGCACTTGTGTTGGTGCAGCAAACCACTTTTGCACTTGTATTAGTGTGGAAAAAACACTTTTTAAAATTGTGATAGTGTTGAAAAACCACTTTTCGCACTTGTGTTAGTGTTGAAAAACCACTTTTCGCACTTGTGTTAGTGTTGAAAAACTACTTTTCGCACTTGTGTTGGTGCAGGAAACCACTTTTGCACTTGTATTAGTGTGGAAAAAACACTTTTCGCACTTGTGTTAGTGTTGAAAAACCACTTTTCGCACTTGTGTTAGTGTTGAAAAACCACTTTTCGCACTTGTGTTGGTGCAGGAAACCACTTTTGCACTTGTATTAGTGTGGAAAAAACACTTTTTGCACTTGTGATAGTGTTGAAAAACCACTTTTCGCACTTGTGTTAGTGTTGAAAAACCACTTTTCGCACTTGTATTAGTGTTGAAAAACCACTTTTCGCACTTGTGTTGGTGCAGTAAACCACTTTTGCACTTGTATTAGTGTGGAAAAACCACTTTTCGCACTTGTGTTAGTGTTGAAAAACCACTTTTCGCACTTGTGTTAGTGTTGAAAAACCACTTTTCGCACTTGTGTTGGTGCAGGAAACCACTTTTGCACTTGTATTAGTGTGGAAAAAACACTTTTTGCACTTGTGTTAGTGTTGAAAAACCACTTTTCGCACTTGTGTTAGTGTTGAAAAACCACTTTTTGCACTTGTGTTGGTGCAGGAAACCACTTTTGCACTTGTATTAGTGTGGAAAAAACACTTTTTGCACTTGTGATAGTGTTGAAAAACCACTTTTCGCACTTGTGTTAGTGTTGAAAAACCACTTTTCGCACTTGTGTTAGTGTTGAAAAACCACTTTTCGCACTTGTGTTGGTGCAGTAAACCACTTTTGCACTTGTATTAGTGTGGAAAAACCACTTTTCGCACTTGTGTCAGTGTTGAAAAACCACTTTTCGCACTTGTGTTGGTGCAGGAAACCACTTTTGCACTTGTATTAGTGTGGAAAAAACACTTTTTGCACTTGTGATAGTGTTGAAAAACCACATTTCGCACTTGTGTTAGTGTTCAAAAACCACTTTTCGCACTTGTGTTGGTGCAGTAAACCACTTTTGCACTTGTATTAGTGTGGGAAAAACCACTTTTCGCACTTGTGTTAGTGTTGAAAAACCACTTTTCGCACTTGTGTTAGTGTTGAAAAACCACTTTTCGCACTTGTGTTGGTGCAGGAAACTACTTTTGCACTTGTATAAGTGTGGAAAAAAGACTTTTTGCACTTGGGATAGTGTTGAAAAACCACTTTTCGCACTTGTGTTGGTGCAGGAAACCACTTTTGCACTTGTATTAGTGTGGGAAAAACACTTTTTGCACTTGTGTTAGTGTTGAAAAACCACTTTTCGCACTTGTGTTAGTGTTGAAAAACCACTTTTCGCACTTGTGTTGGTGCAGGAAACCACTTTTGCACTTGTATTAGTGTGGGAAAAACACTTTTTGCACTTGTGTTAGTGTTGAAAAACCACTTTTCGCACTTGTGTTAGTGTTGAAAAACCACTTTTCGCACTTGTGTTGGTGCAGGAAACCACTTTTGCATTTGTATTAGTGTGGAAAAAACACTTTTTGCACTTGTGATAGTGTTGAAAAACTACTTTTCGCACTAGTGTTAGTGTTGAAAAACCACTTTTCGCACTTGTGTTAGTGTTGAAAAACCACTTTTCGCACTTGTGTTGGTGCAGGAAACCACATTTGCACTTGTATTAGTGTGGAAAAAACACTTTTCGCACTTGTGTTAGTGTTGAAAAACCACTTTTCGCACTTGTGTTAGTGTTGAAAATCCACTTTTCGCACTTGTGTTGGTGCAGGAAACCACTTTTGCACTTGCATTAGTGTGGAAAAAAACACATTTTGCACTTGTGATAGTGTTGAAAAACCACTTTTCGCACTTGTGTTAGTGTTGAAAAACCACTTTTCGCACTTGTGTTGGTGCAGGAAACCACTTTTGCACTTGTATTAGTGTGGAAAAAACACTTTTTGCACTTGTTTTAGTGTTGAAAAACCACTTTTTGCACTTGTGTTGGTGCAGGAAACCACTTTTGCACTTGTATTAGTGTGGAAAAAACACTTTTTGCACTTGTGATAGTGTTGAAAAACCACTTTTCGCACTTGTGTTAGTGTTGAAAAACCACTTTTCGCACTTGTGTTGGTGCAGGAAACCACTTTTGCACTTGTATTAGTGTGGAAAAACCACTTTTCGCACTGTGTTAGTGTTGAAAAACCACTTTTCGCACTTGTGTTAGTGTTGAAAAACCACTTTTCGCACTTGTGTTGGTGCAGGAAACCACTTTTGCATTTGTATTAGTGTGGAAAAAACACTTTTTGCACTTGTGATAGTGTTGAAAAACCACTTTTCGCACTTGTGTTGGTGCAGGCAACCACTTTTGCACTTGTATTAGTGTGGAAAAAACACTTTTTGCACTTGTGATAGTGTTGAAAAACCACTTTTCGCACTTGTGTTAGTGTTGAAAAACCACTTTTCGCACTTGTGTTGGTGCAGGAAACCACTTTTGCACTTGTATTAGTGTGGAAAAAACACTTTTTGCACTTGTGATAGTGTTGAAAAACCACTTTTCGCACTTGTGTTAGTGTTGAAAAACCACTTTTCGCACTTGTGTTGGTGCAGGAAACCACTTTTGCACTTGTATTAGTGTGGAAAAACCACTTTTCGCACTTGTGTTAGTGTTGAAAAACCACTTTTCGCACTTGTGTTAGTGTTGAAAAACCACATTTCGCACTTGTGTTGGTGCAGGAAACCACTTTTGCACTTGTATTAGTGTGGAAAAAACACTTTTTGCACTTGTGATAGTGTTGAAAAACCACTTTTCGCACTTGTGTTAGTGTTGAAAAACCACTTTTCGCACTTGTGTTAGTGTTGAAAAACCACTTTTCGCACTTGTGTTGGTGCAGGAAACCACTTTTGCACTTGTATTAGTGTGGAAAAAACACTTTTTGCACTTGTGATAGTGTTGAAAAACCACTTTTCGCACTTGTGTTAGTGTTGAAAAACCACTTTTAGCACTTGTGTTTGTGTTGAAAAACCACTTTTCGCACTTGTGTTAGTGTTGAAAAACCACTTTTCGCACTTGTGTTGGTGCAGGAAACCACTTTTGCACTTGTATTAGTGTGGAAAAAACACTTTTTGCACTTGTGATAGTGTTGAAAAACCACTTTTCGCACTTGTGTTAGTGTTGAAAAACCACTTTTCGCACTTGTGTTGGTGCAGGAAACCACTTTTACACTTGTATTAGTGTGGAAAAAACACTTTTCGCACTTGTGTTAGTGTTGAAAAACCACTTTTCGCACTGGTGTTAGTGTTGAAAAACCACTTTTCGCACTTGTGTTGGTGCAGGAAACCACTTTTGCACTTGTATTAGTGTGGAAAAACACATTTTGCACTTGTGATAGTGTTGAAAAACCACTTTTCGCACTTGTGTTAGTGTTGAAAAACCACTTTTTGCACTTGTGTTGGTGCAGGAAACCACTTTTGCACTTGTATTACTGTGGAAAACCACTTTTCGCACTTGTGTTAGTGTTGAAAAACCACTTTTCGCACTTGTGTTAGTGTTGAAAAACCACTTTTCGCACTTGTGTTGGTGCAGGAAACCACTTTTGCACTTGTATTAGTGTGGAAAAAACACTTTTTGCACTTGTGATAGTGTTGAAAAACCACTTTTCGCACTTGTGTTAGTGTTGAAAAACCACTTTTCGCACTTGTGTTAGTGTTGAAAAACCACTTTTCGCACTTGTGTTGGTGCAGGAAACCACTTTTGCACTTGTATTAGTGTGGAAAAACCACTTTTCGCACTTGTGTTAGTGTTGAAAAACCACTTTTCGCACTTGTGTTGGTGCAGGAAACCACTTTTGCACTTGTATTAGTGTGGAAAAAACACTTTTTGCACTTGTGATAGTGTTGAAAAACCACTTTTCGCACTTGTGTTAGTGTTGAAAAACCACTTTTCGCACTTGTGTTAGTGTTGAAAAACCACTTTTCGCACTTGTGTTGGTGCAGGAAACCACTTTTGCACTTGTATTAGTGTGGAAAAAACACTTTTTGCACTAGTTTTAGTGTTGAAAAACCACTTTTCGCACTTGTGTTGGTGCAGGAAACCACTTTTGCACTTGTATTAGTGTGGGAAAAACACTTTTTGCACTTGTGTTAGTGTTGAAAAACCACTTTTCGCACTTGTGTTAGTGTTGAAAAACCACTTTTCGCACTTGTGTTGGTGCAGGAAACCACTTTTGCATTTGTATTAGTGTGGAAAAAACACTTTTTGCACTTGTGATAGTGTTGAAAAACTACTTTTCGCACTAGTGTTAGTGTTGAAAAACCACTTTTCGCACTTGTATTAGTGTTGAAAAACCACTTTTCGCACTTGTGTTGGTGCAGGCAACCACTTTTGCACTTGTATTAGTGTGGAAAAAACACTTTTTGCACTTGTGATAGTGTTGAAAAACCACTTTTCGCACTTGTGTTAGTGTTGAAAAACCACTTTTCGCACTTGTGTTGGTGCAGGAAACCACATTTGCACTTGTATTAGTGTGGAAAAAACACTTTTCGCACTTGTGTTAGTGTTGAAAAACCACTTTTCGCACTTGTGTTAGTGTTGAAAAACCACTTTTCGCACTTGTGTTGGTGCAGGAAACCACTTTTGCACTTGCATTAGTGTGGAAAAAAACACATTTTGCACTTGTGATAGTGTTGAAAAACCACTTTTCGCACTTGTGTTAGTGTTGAAAAACCACTTTTCGCACTTGTGTTGGTGCAGGAAACCACTTTTGCACTTGTATTAGTGTGGAAAAAACACTTTTTGCACTTGTTTTAGTGTTGAAAAACCACTTTTTGCACTTGTGTTGGTGCAGGAAACCACTTTTGCACTTGTATTAGTGTGGAAAAAACACTTTTTGCACTTGTGATAGTGTTGAAAAACCACTTTTCGCACTTGTGTTAGTGTTGAAAAACCACTTTTCGCACTTGTGTTGGTGCAGGAAACCACTTTTGCACTTGTATTAGTGTGGAAAAACCACTTTTCGCACTGTGTTAGTGTTGAAAAACCACTTTTCGCACTTGTGTTAGTGTTGAAAAACCACTTTTCGCACTTGTGTTGGTGCAGGAAACCACTTTTGCATTTGTATTAGTGTGGAAAAAACACTTTTTGCACTTGTGATAGTGTTGAAAAACCACTTTTCGCACTTGTGTTGGTGCAGGCAACCACTTTTGCACTTGTATTAGTGTGGAAAAAACACTTTTTGCACTTGTGATAGTGTTGAAAAACCACTTTTCGCACTTGTGTTAGTGTTGAAAAACCACTTTTCGCACTTGTGTTGGTGCAGGAAACCACTTTTGCACTTGTATTAGTGTGGAAAAAACACTTTTTGCACTTGTGATAGTGTTGAAAAACCACTTTTCGCACTTGTGTTAGTGTTGAAAAACCACTTTTCGCACTTGTGTTGGTGCAGGAAACCACTTTTGCACTTGTATTAGTGTGGAAAAACCACTTTTAGCACTTGTGTTAGTGTTGAAAAACCACTTTTCGCACTTGTGTTAGTGTTGAAAAACCACTTTTCGCACTTGTGTTGGTGCAGGAAACCACTTTTGCACTTGTATTAGTGTGGAAAAAACACTTTTTGCACTTGTGATAGTGTTGAAAAACCACTTTTCGCACTTGTGTTAGTGTTGAAAAACCACTTTTCGCACTTGTGTTAGTGTTGAAAAACCACTTTTCGCACTTGTGTTGGTGCAGGAAACCACTTTTGCACTTGTATTAGTGTGGAAAAAACACTTTTTGCACTTGTGATAGTGTTGAAAAACCACTTTTAGCACTTGTGTTAGTGTTGAAAAACCACTTTTAGCACTTGTGTTAGTGTTGAAAAACCACTTTTCGCACTTGTGTTAGTGTTGAAAAACCACTTTTCGCACTTGTGTTGGTGCAGGAAACCACTTTTGCACTTGTATTAGTGTGGAAAAAACACTTTTTGCACATGTGATAGTGTTGAAAAACCACTTTTCGCACTTGTGTTAGTGTTGAAAAACCACTTTTCGCACTTGTGTTGGTGCAGGAAACCACTTTTGCACTTGTATTAGTGTGGAAAAAACACTTTTCGCACTTGTGTTAGTGTTGAAAAACCACTTTTCGCACTGGTGTTAGTGTTGAAAAACCACTTT
Source organism: Myxine glutinosa (assembly GCF_964187855.1). NCBI lineage: Eukaryota > Metazoa > Chordata > Myxini > Myxiniformes > Myxinidae > Myxine > Myxine glutinosa. The sequence continues at coordinate 38,448 of NW_027617581.1, read as the reverse complement.
TCGCACTTGTGTTGGTGCAGGAAACCACTTTTGCACTTGTATTAGTGTGGAAAAAACACATTTTGCACTTGTGATAGTGTTGAAAAACCACTTTTCGCACTTGTGTTAGTGTTGAAAAACCACTTTTTGCACTTGTGTTGGTGCAGGAAACCACTTTTGCACTTGTATTACTGTGGAAAACCACTTTTCGCACTTGTGTTAGTGTTGAAAAACCACTTTTCGCACTTGTGTTAGTGTTGAAAAACCACTTTTCGCACTTGTGTTGGTGCAGGAAACCACTTTTGCACTTGTATTAGTGTGGAAAAAACACTTTTTGCACTTGTGATAGTGTTGAAAAACCACTTTTCGCACTTGTGTTAGTGTTGAAAAACCACTTTTCGCACTTGTGTTAGTGTTGAAAAACCACTTTTCGCACTTGTGTTGGTGCAGGAAACCACTTTTGCACTTGTATTAGTGTGGAAAAACCACTTTTCGCACTTGTGTTAGTGTTGAAAAACCACTTTTCGCACTTGTGTTGGTGCAGGAAACCACTTTTGCACTTGTATTAGTGTGGAAAAAACACTTTTTGCACTTGTGATAGTGTTGAAAAACCACTTTTCGCACTTGTGTTAGTGTTGAAAAACCACTTTTCGCACTTGTGTTAGTGTTGAAAAACCACTTTTCGCACTTGTGTTGGTGCAGGAAACCACTTTTGCACTTGTATTAGTGTGGAAAAAACACTTTTTGCACTTGTGATAGTGTTGAAAAACCACTTTTCGCACTTGTGTTATTGTTGAAAAACCACTTTTCGCACTTGTGTTGGTGCAGGAAACCACTTTTGCACTTGTATTAGTGTGGAAAAAACACTTTTCGCACTTGTGTTAGTGTTGAAAAACCACTTTTCGCACTGGTGTTAGTGTTGAAAAACCACTTTTCGCACTTGTGTTGGTGCAGGAAACCACTTTTGCACTTGTATTAGTGTGGCAAAACCACTTTTTGCACTTGTGTTAGTGTTGAAAAACCACTTTTCGCACTTGTGTTAGTGTTGAAAAACCACTTTTCGCACTTGTGTTAGTGTTGAAAAACCACTTTTCGCACTTCTGTTAGTGTTGAAAAACCACTTTTCGCACTTGTGTTGGTGCAGGAAACCACTTTTGCACTTGTATTAGTGTGGAAAAAACACTTTTTGCACTTGTGATAGTGTTGAAAAACCACTTTTCGCACTTGTGTTAGTGTTGAAAAACCACTTTTCGCACTTGTGTTGGTGCAGGAAACCACTTTTGCACTTGCATTAGTGTGGAAAAACCACTTTTCGCACTTGTGTTAGTGTTGAAAAACCACTTTTCGCACTTGTGTTAGTGTTGAAAAACCACTTTTCGCACTTGTGTTGGTGCAGGAAACCACTTTTGCACTTGTATTAGTGTGGAAAAAACACTTTTTGCACTAGTTTTAGTGTTGAAAAACCACTTTTCGCACTTGTGTTGGTGCAGGAAACCACTTTTGCACTTGTATTAGTGTGGGAAAAACACTTTTTGCACTTGTGTTAGTGTTGAAAAACCACTTTTCGCAATTGTGTTAGTGTTGAAAAACCACTTTTCGCACTTGTGTTGGTGCAGGAAACCACTTTTGCATTTGTATTAGTGTGGAAAAAACACTTTTTGCACTTGTGATAGTGTTGAAAAACTACTTTTCGCACTAGTGTTAGTGTTGAAAAACCACTTTTCGCACTTGTATTAGTGTTGAAAAACCACTTTTCGCACTTGTGTTGGTGCAGGCAACCACTTTTGCACTTGTATTAGTGTGGAAAAAACACTTTTTGCACTTGTGATAGTGTTGAAAAACCACTTTTCGCACTTGTGTTAGTGTTGAAAAACCACTTTTCGCACTTGTGTTGGTGCAGGAAACCACTTTTGCACTTGCATTAGTGTGGAAAAAAACACATTTTGCACTTGTGATAGTGTTGAAAAACCACTTTTCGCACTTGTGTTAGTGTTGAAAAACCACTTTTCGCACTTGTGTTGGTGCAGGAAACCACTTTTGCACTTGTATTAGTGTGGAAAAAACACTTTTTGCACTTGTTTTAGTGTTGAAAAACCACTTTTTGCACTTGTGTTGGTGCAGGAAACCACTTTTGCACTTGTATTAGTGTGGAAAAAACACTTTTTGCACTTGTGATAGTGTTGAAAAACCACTTTTCGCACTTGTGTTAGTGTTGAAAAACCACTTTTCGCACTTGTGTTGGTGCAGGAAACCACTTTTGCACTTGTATTAGTGTGGAAAACCCACTTTTCGCACTGTGTTAGTGTTGAAAAACCACTTTTCGCACTTGTGTAGTGTTGAAAAACCACTTTTCGCACTTGTGTTGGTGCAGGAAACCACTTTTGCATTTGTATTAGTGTGGAAAAAACACTTTTTGCACTTGTGATAGTGTTGAAAAACCACTTTTCGCACTTGTGTTGGTGCAGGCAACCACTTTTGCACTTGTATTAGTGTGGAAAAAACACTTTTTGCACTTGTGATAGTGTTGAAAAACCACTTTTCGCACTTGTGTTAGTGTTGAAAAACCACTTTTCGCACTTGTGTTGGTGCAGGAAACCACTTTTGCACTTGTATTAGTGTGGAAAAAACACTTTTTGCACTTGTGATAGTGTTGAAAAACCACTTTTCGCACTTGTGTTAGTGTTGAAAAACCACTTTTCGCACTTGTGTTGGTGCAGGAAACCACTTTTGCACTTGTATTAGTGTGGAAAAACCACTTTTCGCACTTGTGTTAGTGTTGAAAAACCACTTTTCGCACTTGTGTTAGTGTTGAAAAACCACTTTTCGCACTTGTGTTGGTGCAGGAAACCACTTTTGCACTTGTATTAGTGTGGAAAAAACACTTTTTGCACTTGTGATAGTGTTGAAAAACCACTTTTCGCACTTGTGTTAGTGTTGAAAAACCACTTTTCCCACTTGTGTTGGTGCAGGAAACCACTTTTGCACTTGTATTAGTGTGGAAAAAACACTTTTTGCACTTGTGATAGTGTTGAAAAACCACTTTTCGCACTTGTGTTAGTGTTGAAAAACCACTTTTAGCACTTGTGTTAGTGTTGAAAAACCACTTTTCGCACTTGTGTTGGTGCAGGAAACCACTTTTGCACTTGTATTAGTGTGGAAATAACACTTTTTGCACTTGTGATAGTGTTGAAAAACCACTTTTCGCACTTGTGTTAGTGTTGAAAAACCACATTTCGCACTTGTGTTGGTGCAGGAAACCACTTTTGCACTTGTATTAGTGTGGAAAAAACACATTTTGCACTTGTGATAGTGTTGAAAAACCACTTTTCGCACTTGTGTTAGTGTTGAAAAACCACTTTTTGCACTTGTGTTGGTGCAGGAAACCACTTTTGCACTTGTATTACTGTGGAAAACCAATTTTCGCACTTGTGTTAGTGTTGAAAAACCACTTTTCGCACTTGTGTTAGTGTTGAAAAACCACTTTTCGCACTTGTGTTGGTGCAGGAAACCACTTTTGCACTTGTATTAGTGTGGAAAAAACACTTTTTGCACTTGTGATAGTGTTGAAAAACCACTTTTCGCACTTGTGTTAGTGTTGAAAAACCACTTTTCGCACTTGTGTTAGTGTTGAAAAACCACTTTCCGCACTTGTGTTGGTGCAGGAAACCACTTTTGCACTTGTATTAGTGTGGAAAAACCACTTTTCGCACTTGTGTTAGTGTTGAAAAACCACTTTTCGCACTTGTGTTGGTGCAGGAAACCACTTTTGCACTTGTATTAGTGTGGAAAAAACACTTTTTGCACTTGTGATAGTGTTGAAAAACCACTTTTCGCACTTGTGTTAGTGTTGAAAAACCACTTTTCGCACTTGTGTTAGTGTTGAAAAAACACTTTTCGCACTTGTCTTGGTGCAGGAAACCACTTTTGCACTTGTATTAGTGTGGAAAAAACACTTTTCGCACTTGTGATAGTGTTGAAAAACCACTTTTCGCACTTGTGTTAGTGTTGAAAAACCACTTTTCGCACTTGTGTTAGTGTTGAAAAACCACTTTTCGCACTTGTATTAGTGTGGAAAAAACACTTTTCGCACTTGTGTTAGTGTTGAAAAACCACTTTTCGCACTTGTGTTAGTGTTGAAAAACCACTTTTCGCACTTGTGTTAGTGTTGAAAAACCACTTTTCGCACTTGTATTAGTGTGGAAAAAACACTTTTCGCACTTGTGTTAGTGTTGAAAAACCACTTTTCGCACTTCTGTTAGTGTTGAAAAACCACTTTTTGCACTTGTGTTGGTGCAGGAAACCACTTTTGCACTTGTATTAGTGTGGAAAAAACACATTTTGCACTTGTGATAGTGTTGAAAAACCACTTTTCGCACTTGTGTTAGTGTTGAAAAACCACTTTTTGCACTTGTGTTGGTGCAGGAAACCACTTTTGCACTTGTATTACTGTGGAAAACCACTTTTCGCACTTGTGTTAGTGTTGAAAAACCACTTTTCGCACTTGTGTTAGTGTTGAAAAACCACTTTTCGCACTTGTGTTGGTGCAGGAAACCACTTTTGCACTTGTATTAGTGTGGAAAAAACACTTTTTGCACTTGTGATAGTGTTGAAAAACCACTTTTCGCACTTGTGTTAGTGTTGAAAAACCACTTTTCGCACTTGTGTTAGTGTTGAAAAACCACTTTTCGCACTTGTGTTGGTGCAGGAAACCACTTTTGCACTTGTATTAGTGTGGAAAAACCACTTTTCGCACTTGTGTTAGTGTTGAAAAACCACTTTTCGCACTTGTGTTGGTGCAGGAAACCACTTTTGCACTTGTATTAGTGTAGAAAAAACACTTTTTGCACTTGTGATAGTGTTGAAAAACCACTTTTCGCACTTGTGTTAGTGTTGAAAAACCACTTTTTGCACTTGTGTTGGTGCAGGAAACCACTTTTGCACTTGTATTACTGTGGAAAACCACTTTTCGCACTTGTGTTAGTGTTGAAAAACCACTTTTCGCACTTGTGTTAGTGTTGAAAAACCACTTTTCGCACTTGTGTTGGTGCAGGAAACCACTTTTGCACTTGTATTAGTGTGGAAAAAACACTTTTTGCACTTGTGATAGTGTTGAAAAACCACTTTTCGCACTTGTGTTAGTGTTGAAAAACCACTTTTCGCACTTGTGTTGGTGCAGGAAACCACTTTTGCACTTGTATTAGTGTGGAAAAACCACTTTTCGCACTTGTGTTAGTGTTGAAAAACCACTTTTCGCACTTGTGTTGGTGCAGGAAACCACTTTTGCACTTGTATTAGTGTGGAAAAAACACTTTTTGCACTTGTGATAGTGTTGAAAAACCACTTTTCGCACTTGTGTTAGTGTTGAAAAACCACTTTTCGCACTTGTGTTAGTGTTGAAAAACCACTTTTCGCACTTGTGTTGGTGCAGGAAACCACTTTTGCACTTGTATTAGTGTGGAAAAAACACTTTTTGCACTTGTGATAGTGTTGAAAAACCACTTTTCGCACTTGTGTTATTGTTGAAAAACCACTTTTCGCACTTGTGTTGGTGCAGGAAACCACTTTTGCACTTGTATTAGTGTGGAAAAAACACTTTTCGCACTTGTGTTAGTGTTGAAAAACCACTTTTCGCACTGGTGTTAGTGTTGAAAAACCACTTTTCGCACTTGTGTTGGTGCAGGAAACCACTTTTGCACTTGTATTAGTGTGGCAAAACCACTTTTTGCACTTGTGTTAGTGTTGAAAAACCACTTTTCGCACTTGTGTTAGTGTTGAAAAACCACTTTTCGCACTTGTGTTAGTGTTGAAAAACCACTTTTCGCACTTCTGTTAGTGTTGAAAAACCACTTTTCGCACTTGTGTTGGTGCAGGAAACCACTTTTGCACTTGTATTAGTGTGGAAAAAACACTTTTTGCACTTGTGATAGTGTTGAAAAACCACTTTTCGCACTTGTGTTAGTGTTGAAAAACCACTTTTCGCACTTGTGTTGGTGCAGGAAACCACTTTTGCACTTGCATTAGTGTGGAAAAACCACTTTTCGCACTTGTGTTAGTGTTGAAAAACCACTTTTCGCACTTGTGTTAGTGTTGAAAAACCACTTTTCGCACTTGTGTTGGTGCAGGAAACCACTTTTGCACTTGTATTAGTGTGGAAAAAACACTTTTTGCACTAGTTTTAGTGTTGAAAAACCACTTTTCGCACTTGTGTTGGTGCAGGAAACCACTTTTGCACTTGTATTAGTGTGGGAAAAACACTTTTTGCACTTGTGTTAGTGTTGAAAAACCACTTTTCGCAATTGTGTTAGTGTTGAAAAACCACTTTTCGCACTTGTGTTGGTGCAGGAAACCACTTTTGCATTTGTATTAGTGTGGAAAAAACACTTTTTGCACTTGTGATAGTGTTGAAAAACTACTTTTCGCACTAGTGTTAGTGTTGAAAAACCACTTTTCGCACTTGTATTAGTGTTGAAAAACCACTTTTCGCACTTGTGTTGGTGCAGGCAACCACTTTTGCACTTGTATTAGTGTGGAAAAAACACTTTTCGCACTTGTGTTAGTGTTGAAAAACCACTTTTCGCACTTGTGTTGGTGCAGGAAACCACTTTTGCACTTGTATTAGTGTGGAAAAACCACTTTTCGCACTTGTGTTAGTGTTGAAAAACCACTTTTCGCACTTGTGTTGGTGCAGGAAACCACTTTTGCACTTGTATTAGTGTAGAAAAAACACTTTTTGCACTTGTGATAGTGTTGAAAAACCACTTTTCGCACTTGTGTTAGTGTTGAAAAACCACTTTTTGCACTTGTGTTGGTGCAGGAAACCACTTTTGCACTTGTATTACTGTGGAAAACCACTTTTCGCACTTGTGTTAGTGTTGAAAAACCACTTTTCGCACTTGTGTTAGTGTTGAAAAACCACTTTTCGCACTTGTGTTGGTGCAGGAAACCACTTTTGCACTTGTATTAGTGTGGAAAAAACACTTTTTGCACTTGTGATAGTGTTGAAAAACCACTTTTCGCACTTGTGTTAGTGTTGAAAAACCACTTTTCGCACTTGTGTTAGTGTTGAAAAACCACTTTTCGCACTTGTGTTGGTGCAGGAAACCACTTTTGCACTTGTATTAGTGTGGAAAAACCACTTTTCGCACTTGTGTTAGTGTTGAAAAACCACTTTTCGCACTTGTGTTGGTGCAGGAAACCACTTTTGCACTTGTATTAGTGTGGAAAAAACACTTTTTGCACTTGTGATAGTGTTGAAAAACCACTTTTCGCACTTGTGTTAGTGTTGAAAAACCACTTTTCGCACTTGTGTTAGTGTTGAAAAACCACTTTTCGCACTTGTGTTGGTGCAGGAAACCACTTTTGCACTTGTATTAGTGTGGAAAAAACACTTTTTGCACTTGTGATAGTGTTGAAAAACCACTTTTCGCACTTGTGTTATTGTTGAAAAACCACTTTTCGCACTTGTGTTGGTGCAGGAAACCACTTTTGCACTTGTATTAGTGTGGAAAAAACACTTTTCGCACTTGTGTTAGTGTTGAAAAACCACTTTTCGCACTGGTGTTAGTGTTGAAAAACCACTTTTCGCACTTGTGTTGGTGCAGGAAACCACTTTTGCACTTGTATTAGTGTGGCAAAACCACTTTTTGCACTTGTGTTAGTGTTGAAAAACCACTTTTCGCACTTGTGTTAGTGTTGAAAAACCACTTTTCGCACTTGTGTTAGTGTTGAAAAACCACTTTTCGCACTTCTGTTAGTGTTGAAAAACCACTTTTCGCACTTGTGTTGGTGCAGGAAACCACTTTTGCACTTGTATTAGTGTGGAAAAAACACTTTTTGCACTTGTGATAGTGTTGAAAAACCACTTTTCGCACTTGTGTTAGTGTTGAAAAACCACTTTTCGCACTTGTGTTGGTGCAGGAAACCACTTTTGCACTTGCATTAGTGTGGAAAAACCACTTTTCGCACTTGTGTTAGTGTTGAAAAACCACTTTTCGCACTTGTGTTAGTGTTGAAAAACCACTTTTCGCACTTGTGTTGGTGCAGGAAACCACTTTTGCACTTGTATTAGTGTGGAAAAAACACTTTTTGCACTAGTTTTAGTGTTGAAAAACCACTTTTCGCACTTGTGTTGGTGCAGGAAACCACTTTTGCACTTGTATTAGTGTGGGAAAAACACTTTTTGCACTTGTGTTAGTGTTGAAAAACCACTTTTCGCAATTGTGTTAGTGTTGAAAAACCACTTTTCGCACTTGTGTTGGTGCAGGAAACCACTTTTGCATTTGTATTAGTGTGGAAAAAACACTTTTTGCACTTGTGATAGTGTTGAAAAACTACTTTTCGCACTAGTGTTAGTGTTGAAAAACCACTTTTCGCACTTGTATTAGTGTTGAAAAACCACTTTTCGCACTTGTGTTGGTGCAGGCAACCACTTTTGCACTTGTATTAGTGTGGAAAAAACACTTTTTGCACTTGTGATAGTGTTGAAAAACAACTTTTCGCACTTGTGTTAGTGTTGAAAAACCACTTTTCGCACTTGTGTTGGTGCAGGAAACCACTTTTGCACTTGCATTAGTGTGGAAAAAAACACATTTTGCACTTGTGATAGTGTTGAAAAACCACTTTTCGCACTTGTGTTAGTGTTGAAAAACCACTTTTCGCACTTGTGTTGGTGCAGGAAACCACTTTTGCACTTGTATTAGTGTGGAAAAAACACTTTTTGCACTTGTTTTAGTGTTGAAAAACCACTTTTTGCACTTGTGTTGGTGCAGGAAACCACTTTTGCACTTGTATTAGTGTGGAAAAAACACTTTTTGCACTTGTGATAGTGTTGAAAAACCACTTTTCGCACTTGTGTTAGTGTTGAAAAACCACTTTTCGCACTTGTGTTGGTGCAGGAAACCACTTTTGCACTTGTATTAGTGTGGAAAAACCACTTTTCGCACTGTGTTAGTGTTGAAAAACCACTTTTCGCACTTGTGTAGTGTTGAAAAACCACTTTTCGCACTTGTGTTGGTGCAGGAAACCACTTTTGCATTTGTATTAGTGTGGAAAAAACACTTTTTGCACTTGTGATAGTGTTGAAAAACCACTTTTCGCACTTGTGTTGGTGCAGGCAACCACTTTTGCACTTGTATTAGTGTGGAAAAAACACTTTTTGCACTTGTGATAGTGTTGAAAAACCACTTTTCGCACTTGTGTTAGTGTTGAAAAACCACTTTTCGCACTTGTGTTGGTGCAGGAAACCACTTTTGCACTTGTATTAGTGTGGAAAAAACACTTTTTGCACTTGTGATAGTGTTGAAAAACCACTTTTCGCACTTGTGTTAGTGTTGAAAAACCACTTTTCGCACTTGTGTTGGTGCAGGAAACCACTTTTGCACTTGTATTAGTGTGGAAAAACCACTTTTCGCACTTGTGTTAGTGTTGAAAAACCACTTTTCGCACTTGTGTTAGTGTTGAAAAACCACTTTTCGCACTTGTGTTGGTGCAGGAAACCACTTTTGCACTTGTATTAGTGTGGAAAAAACACTTTTTGCACTTGTGATAGTGTTGAAAAACCACTTTTCGCACTTGTGTTAGTGTTGAAAAACCACTTTTCGCACTTGTGTTAGTGTTGAAAAACCACTTTTCGCACTTGTGTTGGTGCAGGAAACCACTTTTGCACTTGTATTAGTGTGGAAAAAACACTTTTTGCACTTGTGATAGTGTTGAAAAACCACTTTTCGCACTTGTGTTAGTGTTGAAAAACCACTTTTAGCACTTGTGTTAGTGTTGAAAAACCACTTTTCGCACTTGTGTTGGTGCAGGAAACCACTTTTGCACTTGTATTAGTGTGGAAATAACACTTTTTGCACTTGTGATAGTGTTGAAAAACCACTTTTCGCACTTGTGTTAGTGTTGAAAAACCACATTTCGCACTTGTGTTGGTGCAGGAAACCACTTTTGCACTTGTATTAGTGTGGAAAAAACACATTTTGCACTTGTGATAGTGTTGAAAAACCACTTTTCGCACTTGTGTTAGTGTTGAAAAACCACTTTTTGCACTTGTGTTGGTGCAGGAAACCACTTTTGCACTTGTATTACTGTGGAAAACCAATTTTCGCACTTGTGTTAGTGTTGAAAAACCACTTTTCGCACTTGTGTTAGTGTTGAAAAAACACTTTTCGCACTTGTGTTGGTGCAGGAAACCACTTTTGCACTTGTATTAGTGTGGAAAAACACTTTTTGCACTTGTGATAGTGTTGAAAAACCACTTTTCGCACTTGTGTTAGTGTTGAAAAACCACTTTTCGCACTTGTGTTAGTGTTGAAAAACCACTTTCCGCACTTGTGTTGGTGCAGGAAACCACTTTTGCACTTGTATTAGTGTGGAAAAACCACTTTTCGCACTTGTGTTAGTGTTGAAAAACCACTTTTCGCACTTGTGTTGGTGCAGGAAACCACTTTTGCACTTGTATTAGTGTGGAAAAAACACTTTTTGCACTTGTGATAGTGTTGAAAAACCACTTTTCGCACTTGTGTTAGTGTTGAAAAACCACTTTTCGCACTTGTGTTAGTGTTGAAAAAACACTTTTCGCACTTGTCTTGGTGCAGGAAACCACTTTTGCACTTGTATTAGTGTGGAAAAAACACTTTTCGCACTTGTGATAGTGTTGAAAAACCACTTTTCGCACTTGTGTTAGTGTTGAAAAACCACTTTTCGCACTTGTGTTAGTGTTGAAAAACCACTTTTCGCACTTGTATTAGTGTGGAAAAAACACTTTTCGCACTTGTGTTAGTGTTGAAAAACCACTTTTCGCACTTGTGTTAGTGTTGAAAAACCACTTTTCGCACTTGTGTTAGTGTTGAAAAACCACTTTTCGCACTTGTATTAGTGTGGAAAAAACACTTTTCGCACTTGTGTTAGTGTTGAAAAACCACTTTTCGCACTTCTGTTAGTGTTGAAAAACCACTTTTTGCACTTGTGTTGGTGCAGGAAACCACTTTTGCACTTGTATTAGTGTGGAAAAAACACATTTTGCACTTGTGATAGTGTTGAAAAACCACTTTTCGCACTTGTGTTAGTGTTGAAAAACCACTTTTTGCACTTGTGTTGGTGCAGGAAACCACTTTTGCACTTGTATTACTGTGGAAAACCACTTTTCGCACTTGTGTTAGTGTTGAAAAACCACTTTTCGCACTTGTGTTAGTGTTGAAAAACCACTTTTCGCACTTGTGTTGGTGCAGGAAACCACTTTTGCACTTGTATTAGTGTGGAAAAAACACTTTTTGCACTTGTGATAGTGTTGAAAAACCACTTTTCGCACTTGTGTTAGTGTTGAAAAACCACTTTTCGCACTTGTGTTAGTGTTGAAAAACCACTTTTCGCACTTGTGTTGGTGCAGGAAACCACTTTTGCACTTGTATTAGTGTGGAAAAACCACTTTTCGCACTTGTGTTAGTGTTGAAAAACCACTTTTCGCACTTGTGTTGGTGCAGGAAACCACTTTTGCACTTGTATTAGTGTGGAAAAAACACTTTTTGCACTTGTGATAGTGTTGAAAAACCACTTTTCGCACTTGTGTTAGTGTTGAAAAACCACTTTTCGCACTTGTGTTAGTGTTGAAAAAACACTTTTCGCACTTGTGTTGGTGCAGGAAACCACTTTTGCACTTGTATTAGTGTGGAAAAAACACTTTTCGCACTTGTGTTAGTGTTGAAAAACCACTTTTCGCACTTCTGTTAGTGTTGAAAAACCACTTTTCGCACTTGTGTTAGTGTTGAAAAACCACTTATCGCACTTGTGTTGGTGCAGGAAAACCACTTTTGCACTTGTATTAGTGTGGAAAAACCATTTTTCGCACTTGTGTTAGTGTTGAAAAACCACTTTTCGCACTTGTGTTGGTGCAGGAAACCACTTTTGCAGTTGTATTAGTGTGGAAAAAACACTTTTTGCACTTGTGATAGTGTTGAAAAACCACTTTTCGCACTTGTGTTAGTGTTGAAAAACCACTTTTCGCACTTGTGTTAGTGTTGAAAAAACACTTTTCGCACTTGTGTTGGTGCAGGAAACCACTTTTGCACTTGTATTAGTGTGGAAAAAACACTTTTCGCACTTGTGTTAGTGTTGAAAAACCACTTTTCGCACTTCTGTTAGTGTTGAAAAACCACTTTTCGCACTTGTGTTAGTGTTGAAAAACCACTTATCGCACTTGTGTTGGTGCAGGAAACCACTTTTGCACTTGTATTAGTGTGGAAAAACACTTTTTGCACTTGTGATAGTGTTGAAAAACCACTTTTCGCACTTGTGTTAGTGTTGAAAAACCACTTTTCGCACTTGTGTTGGTGCAGGAAACCACTTTTGCACTTGTATTAGTGTGGAAAAAACACTTTTCGCACTTGTGTTCGTGTTGAAAAACCACTTTTCACACTGGTGTTAGTGTTGAAAAACCACTTTTCGCACTTGTGTTGGTGCAGGAAACCACTTTTGCACTTGTATTAGTGTGGAAAAAACACATTTTGCACTTGTGATAGTGTTGAAAAACCACTTTTCGCACTTGTGTTAGTGTTGAAAAACCACTTTTTGCACTTGTGTTGGTGCAGGAAACCACTTTTGCACTTGTATTAGTGTGGAAAAACCACTTTTCGCACTTGTGTTAGTGTTGAAAAACCACTTTTCGCACTTGTGTTAGTGTTGAAAAACCACTTTTCGCACTTGTGTTGGTGCAGGAAACCACTTTTGCACTTGTATTAGTGTGGAAAAACACTTTTTGCACTTGTGATAGTGTTGAAAAACCACTTTTCACACTTGTGTTAGTGTTGAAAAACCACTTTTCCCACTTGTGTTAGTGTTGAAAAACCACTTTTCGCACTTGTGTTGGTGCAGGAAACCACTTTTGCACTTGTATTAGTGTGGAAAAACCACTTTTCGCACTTGTGTTAGTGTTGCAAAACCACTTTTCGCACTTGTGTTAGTGTTGAAAAACCACTTTTCGCACTTGTGTTAGTGTTGAAAAAACACTTTTCGCACTTGTGTTGGTGCAGGAAACCACTTATGCACTTGTATTAGTGTGGAAAAAACACTTTTCGCACTTGTGTTAGTGTTGAAAAACCACTTTTCGCACTTCTGTTAGTGTTGAAAAACCACTTTTCGCACTTGTGTTAGTGTTGAAAAACCACTTATCGCACTTGTGTTGGTGCAGGAAACCACTTTTGCACTTGTATTAGTGTGGAAAAACCATTTTTCGCACTTGTGATAGTGTTGAAAAACCACTTTTCGCACTTGTGTTGGTGCAGGAAACCACTTTTGCACTTGTATTAGTGTGGAAAAACCATTTTTCGCACTTGTGTTAGTGTTGAAAAACCACTTTTCGCACTTGTGTTGGTGCAGGAAACCACTTTTGCACTTGTATTAGTGTGGAAAAAACACTTTTCGCACTTGTGTTAGTGTTGAAAAACCACTTTTCGCACTTCTGTTAGTGTTGAAAAACCACTTTTCGCACTTGTGTTAGTGTTGAAAAACCACTTATCGCACTTGTGTTGGTGCAGGAAACCACTTTTGCACTTGTATTAGTGTGGAAAAACCATTTTTCGCACTTGTGTTAGTGTTGAAAAACCACTTTTCGCACTTGCGTTGTTGCAGGAAACCACTTTTGCACTTGTATTAGTGTGGAAAAAACACTTTTTGCACTTGTGGTAGTGTTGAAAAACCACTTTTCGCACTTGTGTTAGTGTTGAAAAACCACTTTTCGCACTGGTGTTGGTGCAGGAAACCACTTTTGCACTTGTATTAGTGTGGAAAAACCATTTTTCGCACTTGTGTTAGTGTTGAAAACCACTTTTCGCACTTGTGTTAGTGTTGAAAAACCACTTTTCGCACTTGTGTTGGTGCAGGAAACCACTTTTGCACTTGTATTAGTGTGGAAAAAACACTTTTTGCACTTGTTTTAGTGTTGAAAAACCACTTTTTGCACTTGTGTTGGTGCAGGAAACCACTTTTGCACTTCTATTAGTGTGGGAAAAACACTTTTTGCACTTGTGATAGTGTTGAAAAACCACTTTTCGCACTTGTGTTAGTGTTGAAAAAACACTTTTCGCACTTGTGTTGGTGCAGGAAACCACTTTTGCACTTGTATTAGTGTGGCAAAACCACTTTTCGCACTTGTGTTAGTGTTGAAAAACCACTTTTCGCACTTGTGTTAGTGTTGAAAAACCACTTTTCGCACTTGTGTTGGTGCAGGAAACCACTTTTGCACTTGTATTAGTGTGGAAAAAACACTTTTTGCACTTGTGATAGTGTTGAAAAACCACTTTTCGCACTTGTGTTAATGTTGAAAAACCACTTTTCGCACTTGTGTTAGTGTTGAAAAACCACTTTTCGCACTTGTGTTGGTGCAGGAAACCACTTTTGCACTTGTATTAGTGTGGAAAAAACACTTTTTGCACTTGTGATAGTGTTGAAAAACCACTTTTCGCACTTGTGTTAGTGTTGAAAAACCACTTTTCGCACTTGTGTTAGTGTTGAAAAACTACTTTTCGCACTTGTGTTGGTGCAGGAAACCACTTTTGCACTTGTATTAGTGTGGAAAAAACACTTTTTGCACTTGTATTAGTGTGGAAAAACCACTTTTTGCACTTGTGATAGTGTTGAAAAACCAATTTTCGCACTTGTATTAGTGTTGAAAAACCACTTTTCGCACTTGTGTTGGTGCAGGAAACCACTTTTGCACTTGTATTAGTGTGGAAAAACCACTTTTTGCACTTGTGTTAGTGTTGAAAAACCACTTTTCGCACTTGTGTTAGTGTTGAAAAACCACTTTTCGCACTTGTGTTAGTGTTGAAAAACCACTTTTCGCACTTCTGTTAGTGTTGAAAAACCACTTTTCGCACTTGTGTTGGTGCAGGAAACCACTTTTGCACTTGTATTAGTGTGGAAAAAACACTTTTTACACTTGTGATAGTGTTGAAAAACCACTTTTCGCACTTGTGTTAGTGTTGAAAAACCACTTTTCGCACTTGTGTTGGTGCAGGAAACCACTTTTGCACTTGTATTAGTGTGGAAAACCCACTTTTCGCACTTGTGTTAGTGTTGAAAAACCACTTTTCGCACTTGTGTTAGTGTTGAAAAACCACTTTTCGCACTTGTGTTGGTGCAGGAAACCACTTTTGCTCTTGTATTAGTGTGGAAAAAACACTTTTTGCACTTGTTTTAGTGTTGAAAAACCACTTTTCGCACTTGTGTTGGTGCAGGAAACCACTTTTGCACTTGTATTAGTGTGGGAAAAACACTTTTTGCACTTGTGATAGTGTTGAAAAACCACTTTTCGCACTTGTGTTAGTGTTGAAAAACCACTTTTCGCACTTGTGTTGGTGCAGGAAACCACTTTTGCACTTGTATTAGTGTGGAAAAACCACTTTTCGCACTTGTGTTAGTGTTGAAAAACCACTTTTCGCACTTGTGTTAGTGTTGAAAAACCACTTTTCGCACTTGTGTTGGTGCAGGAAACCACTTTTCACACTTGTGTTGGTGCAGGAAACCACTTTTGCATATGTATTAGTGTTGAAAAACCACTTTTTGCACTTGTGTTAGTGTTGAAAAACCACTTTTCGCACTTGTATTAGTGTTGAAAAACCACTTTTCGCACTTGTGTTGGTGCAGGCAACCACTTTTGCACTTGTATTAGTGTGGAAAAAACACTTTTTGCACTTGTGATAGTGTTGAAAAACCACTTTTCGCACTTGTGTTAGTGTTGAAAAACCACTTTTCGCACTTGTGTTGGTGCAGGAAACCACTTTTGCACTTGTATTAGTGTGGAAAAAACACTTTTTGCACTTGTATTAGTGTGGAAAAACCACTTTTTGCACTTGTGATAGTGTTGAAAAACCAATTTTCGCACTTGTATTAGTGTTGAAAAACCACTTTTCGCACTTGTGTTGGTGCAGGAAACCACTTTTGCACTTGTATTAGTGTGGAAAAACCACTTTTTGCACTTGTGTTAGTGTTGAAAAACCACTTTTCGCACTTGTGTTAGTGTTGAAAAACCACTTTTCGCACTTGTGTTAGTGTTGAAAAACCACTTTTCGCACTTCTGTTAGTGTTGAAAAACCACTTTTCGCACTTGTGTTGGTGCAGGAAACCACTTTTGCACTTGTATTAGTGTGGAAAAAACACTTTTTACACTTGTGATAGTGTTGAAAAACCACTTTTCGCACTTGTGTTAGTGTTGAAAAACCACTTTCCGCACTTGTGTTGGTGCAGGAAACCACTTTTGCACTTGTATTAGTGTGGAAAAACCACTTTTCGCACTTGTGTTAGTGTTGAAAAACCACTTTTCGCACTTGTGTTAGTGTTGAAAAACCACTTTTCGCACTTGTGTTGGTGCAGGAAACCACTTTTGCTCTTGTATTAGTGTGGAAAAAACACTTTTTGCACTTGTTTTAGTGTTGAAAAACCACTTTTCGCACTTGTGTTGGTGCAGGAAACCACTTTTGCACTTGTATTAGTGTGGGAAAAACACTTTTTGCACTTGTGATAGTGTTGAAAAACCACTTTTCGCACTTGTGTTAGTGTTGAAAAACCACTTTTCGCACTTGTGTTGGTGCAGGAAACCACTTTTGCACTTGTATTAGTGTGGAAAAACCACTTTTCGCACTTGTGTTAGTGTTGAAAAACCACTTTTCGCACTTGTGTTAGTGTTGAAAAACCACTTTTCGCACTTGTGTTGGTGCAGGAAACCACTTTTCACACTTGTGTTGGTGCAGGAAACCACTTTTGCATTTGTATTAGTGTTGAAAAACCACTTTTTGCACTTGTGTTAGTGTTGAAATACCACTTTTCGCACTTGTATTAGTGTTGAAAAACCACTTTTCGCACTTGTGTTGGTGCAGGCAACCACTTTTGCACTTGTATTAGTGTGGAAAAAACACTTTTTGCACTTGTGATAGTGTTGAAAAACCACTTTTCGCACTTGTGTTAGTGTTGAAAAACCACTTTTCGCACTTGTGTTGGTGCAGGAAACCACATTTGCACTTGTATTAGTGTGGAAAAAACACTTTTCGCACTTGTGATAGTGTTGAAAAAACACTTTTCGCACTTGTGTTAGTGTTGAAAAACCACTTTTCGCACTTGTGTTAGTGTTGAAAAACCACTTTTCGCACTTGTATTAGTGTGGAAAAAACACTTTTCGCACTTGTGTTAGTGTTGAAAAACCACTTTTCGCACTTGTGTTAGTGTTGAAAAACCACTTTTCGCACTTGTGTTAGTGTTGAAAAACCACTTTTCGCACTTGTATTAGTGTGGAAAAAACACTTTTCGCACTTGTGTTAGTGTTGAAAAACCACTTTTCGCACTTCTGTTAGTGTTGAAAAACCACTTTTTGCACTTGTGTTGGTGCAGGAAACCACTTTTGCACTTGTATTAGTGTGGAAAAAACACATTTTGCACTTGTGATAGTGTTGAAAAACCACTTTTCGCACTTGTGTTAGTGTTGAAAAACCACTTTTTGCACTTGTGTTGGTGCAGGAAACCACTTTTGCACTTGTATTACTGTGGAAAACCACTTTTCGCACTTGTGTTAGTGTTGAAAAACCACTTTTCGCACTTGTGTTAGTGTTGAAAAACCACTTTTCGCACTTGTGTTGGTGCAGGAAACCACTTTTGCACTTGTATTAGTGTGGAAAAAACACTTTTTGCACTTGTGATAGTGTTGAAAAACCACTTTTCGCACTTGTGTTAGTGTTGAAAAACCACTTTTCGCACTTGTGTTAGTGTTGAAAAACCACTTTTCGCACTTGTGTTGGTGCAGGAAACCACTTTTGCACTTGTATTAGTGTGGAAAAACCACTTTTCGCACTTGTGTTAGTGTTGAAAAACCACTTTTCGCACTTGTGTTGGTGCAGGAAACCACTTTTGCACTTGTATTAGTGTGGAAAAAACACTTTTTGCACTTGTGATAGTGTTGAAAAACCACTTTTCGCACTTGTGTTAGTGTTGAAAAACCACTTTTCGCACTTGTGTTAGTGTTGAAAAAACACTTTTCGCACTTGTGTTGGTGCAGGAAACCACTTTTGCACTTGTATTAGTGTGGAAAAAACACTTTTCGCACTTGTGTTAGTGTTGAAAAACCACTTTTCGCACTTCTGTTAGTGTTGAAAAACCACTTTTCGCACTTGTGTTAGTGTTGAAAAACCACTTATCGCACTTGTGTTGGTGCAGGAAAACCACTTTTGCACTTGTATTAGTGTGGAAAAACCATTTTTCGCACTTGTGTTAGTGTTGAAAAACCACTTTTCGCACTTGTGTTGGTGCAGGAAACCACTTTTGCAGTTGTATTAGTGTGGAAAAAACACTTTTTGCACTTGTGATAGTGTTGAAAAACCACTTTTCGCACTTGTGTTAGTGTTGAAAAACCACTTTTCGCACTTGTGTTAGTGTTGAAAAAACACTTTTCGCACTTGTGTTGGTGCAGGAAACCACTTTTGCACTTGTATTAGTGTGGAAAAAACACTTTTCGCACTTGTGTTAGTGTTGAAAAACCACTTTTCGCACTTCTGTTAGTGTTGAAAAACCACTTTTCGCACTTGTGTTAGTGTTGAAAAACCACTTATCGCACTTGTGTTGGTGCAGGAAACCACTTTTGCACTTGTATTAGTGTGGAAAAACACTTTTTGCACTTGTGATAGTGTTGAAAAACCACTTTTCGCACTTGTGTTAGTGTTGAAAAACCACTTTTCGCACTTGTGTTGGTGCAGGAAACCACTTTTGCACTTGTATTAGTGTGGAAAAAACACTTTTCGCACTTGTGTTCGTGTTGAAAAACCACTTTTCACACTGGTGTTAGTGTTGAAAAACCACTTTTCGCACTTGTGTTGGTGCAGGAAACCACTTTTGCACTTGTATTAGTGTGGAAAAAACACATTTTGCACTTGTGATAGTGTTGAAAAACCACTTTTCGCACTTGTGTTAGTGTTGAAAAACCACTTTTTGCACTTGTGTTGGTGCAGGAAACCACTTTTGCACTTGTATTAGTGTGGAAAAACCACTTTTCGCACTTGTGTTAGTGTTGAAAAACCACTTTTCGCACTTGTGTTAGTGTTGAAAAACCACTTTTCGCACTTGTGTTGGTGCAGGAAACCACTTTTGCACTTGTATTAGTGTGGAAAAACACTTTTTGCACTTGTGATAGTGTTGAAAAACCACTTTTCACACTTGTGTTAGTGTTGAAAAACCACTTTTCCCACTTGTGTTAGTGTTGAAAAACCACTTTTCGCACTTGTGTTGGTGCAGGAAACCACTTTTGCACTTGTATTAGTGTGGAAAAACCACTTTTCGCACTTGTGTTAGTGTTGCAAAACCACTTTTCGCACTTGTGTTAGTGTTGAAAAACCACTTTTCGCACTTGTGTTAGTGTTGAAAAAACACTTTTCGCACTTGTGTTGGTGCAGGAAACCACTTATGCACTTGTATTAGTGTGGAAAAAACACTTTTCGCACTTGTGTTAGTGTTGAAAACCACTTTTCGCACTTCTGTTAGTGTTGAAAAACCACTTTTCGCACTTGTGTTAGTGTTGAAAAACCACTTATCGCACTTGTGTTGGTGCAGGAAACCACTTTTGCACTTGTATTAGTGTGGAAAAACCATTTTTCGCACTTGTGATAGTGTTGAAAAACCACTTTTCGCACTTGTGTTGGTGCAGGAAACCACTTTTGCACTTGTATTAGTGTGGAAAAACCATTTTTCGCACTTGTGTTAGTGTTGAAAAACCACTTTTCGCACTTGTGTTGGTGCAGGAAACCACTTTTGCACTTGTATTAGTGTGGAAAAAACACTTTTCGCACTTGTGTTAGTGTTGAAAAACCACTTTTCGCACTTCTGTTAGTGTTGAAAAACCACTTTTCGCACTTGTGTTAGTGTTGAAAAACCACTTATCGCACTTGTGTTGGTGCAGGAAACCACTTTTGCACTTGTATTAGTGTGGAAAAACCATTTTTCGCACTTGTGTTAGTGTTGAAAAACCACTTTTCGCACTTGCGTTGTTGCAGGAAACCACTTTTGCACTTGTATTAGTGTGGAAAAAACACTTTTTGCACTTGTGGTAGTGTTGAAAAACCACTTTTCGCACTTGTGTTAGTGTTGAAAAACCACTTTTCGCACTGGTGTTGGTGCAGGAAACCACTTTTGCACTTGTATTAGTGTGGAAAAACCATTTTTCGCACTTGTGTTAGTGTTGAAAACCACTTTTCGCACTTGTGTTAGTGTTGAAAAACCACTTTTCGCACTTGTGTTGGTGCAGGAAACCACTTTTGCACTTGTATTAGTGTGGAAAAAACACTTTTTGCACTTGTTTTAGTGTTGAAAAACCACTTTTTGCACTTGTGTTGGTGCAGGAAACCACTTTTGCACTTCTATTAGTGTGGGAAAAACACTTTTTGCACTTGTGATAGTGTTGAAAAACCACTTTTCGCACTTGTGTTAGTGTTGAAAAA
The DNA here is from genome assembly GCF_964187855.1 of Myxine glutinosa. NCBI lineage: Eukaryota > Metazoa > Chordata > Myxini > Myxiniformes > Myxinidae > Myxine > Myxine glutinosa. Next base: position 18,007 of record NW_027617581.1, on the reverse strand, counting down.
ACACTTTTCGCACTTGTGTTGGTGCAGGAAACCACTTTTGCACTTGTATTAGTGTGGCAAAACCACTTTTCGCACTTGTGTTAGTGTTGAAAAACCACTTTTCGCACTTGTGTTAGTGTTGAAAAACCACTTTTCGCACTTGTGTTGGTGCAGGAAACCACTTTTGCACTTGTATTAGTGTGGAAAAAACACTTTTTGCACTTGTGATAGTGTTGAAAAACCACTTTTCGCACTTGTGTTAATGTTGAAAAACCACTTTTCGCACTTGTGTTAGTGTTGAAAAACCACTTTTCGCACTTGTGTTGGTGCAGGAAACCACTTTTGCACTTGTATTAGTGTGGAAAAAACACTTTTTGCACTTGTGATAGTGTTGAAAAACCACTTTTCGCACTTGTGTTAGTGTTGAAAAACCACTTTTCGCACTTGTGTTAGTGTTGAAAAACTACTTTTCGCACTTGTGTTGGTGCAGGAAACCACTTTTGCACTTGTATTAGTGTGGAAAAAACACTTTTTGCACTTGTATTAGTGTGGAAAAACCACTTTTTGCACTTGTGATAGTGTTGAAAAACCAATTTTCGCACTTGTATTAGTGTTGAAAAACCACTTTTCGCACTTGTGTTGGTGCAGGAAACCACTTTTGCACTTGTATTAGTGTGGAAAAAACACTTTTTGCACTTGTGTTAGTGTTGAAAAACCACTTTTCGCACTTGTGTTAGTGTTGAAAAACCACTTTTCGCACTTGTGTTAGTGTTGAAAAACCACTTTTCGCACTTCTGTTAGTGTTGAAAAACCACTTTTCGCACTTGTGTTGGTGCAGGAAACCACTTTTGCACTTGTATTAGTGTGGAAAAAACACTTTTTACACTTGTGATAGTGTTGAAAAACCACTTTTCGCACTTGTGTTAGTGTTGAAAAACCACTTTTCGCACTTGTGTTGGTGCAGGAAACCACTTTTGCACTTGTATTAGTGTGGAAAACCCACTTTTCGCACTTGTGTTAGTGTTGAAAAACCACTTTTCGCACTTGTGTTAGTGTTGAAAAACCACTTTTCGCACTTGTGTTGGTGCAGGAAACCACTTTTGCTCTTGTATTAGTGTGGAAAAAACACTTTTGCACTTGTTTTAGTGTTGAAAAACCACTTTTCGCACTTGTGTTGGTGCAGGAAACCACTTTTGCACTTGTATTAGTGTGGGAAAAACACTTTTTGCACTTGTGATAGTGTTGAAAAACCACTTTCGCACTTGTGTTAGTGTTGAAAAACCACTTTTCGCACTTGTGTTGGTGCAGGAAACCACTTTTGCACTTGTATTAGTGTGGAAAAACCACTTTTCGCACTTGTGTTAGTGTTGAAAAACCACTTTTCGCACTTGTGTTAGTGTTGAAAAACCACTTTTCGCACTTGTGTTGGTGCAGGAAACCACTTTTCACACTTGTGTTGGTGCAGGAAACCACTTTTGCATATGTATTAGTGTTGAAAAACCACTTTTTGCACTTGTGTTAGTGTTGAAAAACCACTTTTCGCACTTGTATTAGTGTTGAAAAACCACTTTTCGCACTTGTGTTGGTGCAGGCAACCACTTTTGCACTTGTATTAGTGTGGAAAAAACACTTTTTGCACTTGTGATAGTGTTGAAAAACCACTTTTCGCACTTGTGTTAGTGTTGAAAAACCACTTTTCGCACTTGTGTTGGTGCAGGAAACCACTTTTGCACTTGTATTAGTGTGGAAAAAACACTTTTTGCACTTGTATTAGTGTGGAAAAACCACTTTTTGCACTTGTGATAGTGTTGAAAAACCAATTTTCGCACTTGTATTAGTGTTGAAAAACCACTTTTCGCACTTGTGTTGGTGCAGGAAACCACTTTTGCACTTGTATTAGTGTGGAAAAACCACTTTTTGCACTTGTGTTAGTGTTGAAAAACCACTTTTCGCACTTGTGTTAGTGTTGAAAAACCACTTTTCGCACTTGTGTTAGTGTTGAAAAACCACTTTTCGCACTTCTGTTAGTGTTGAAAAACCACTTTTCGCACTTGTGTTGGTGCAGGAAACCACTTTTGCACTTGTATTAGTGTGGAAAAAACACTTTTTACACTTGTGATAGTGTTGAAAAACCACTTTTCGCACTTGTGTTAGTGTTGAAAAACCACTTTCCGCACTTGTGTTGGTGCAGGAAACCACTTTTGCACTTGTATTAGTGTGGAAAAACCACTTTTCGCACTTGTGTTAGTGTTGAAAAACCACTTTTCGCACTTGTGTTAGTGTTGAAAAACCACTTTTCGCGCACTTGTGTTGGTGCAGGAAACCACTTTTGCTCTTGTATTAGTGTGGAAAAAACACTTTTTGCACTTGTTTTAGTGTTGAAAAACCACTTTTCGCACTTGTGTTGGTGCAGGAAACCACTTTTGCACTTGTATTAGTGTGGGAAAAACACTTTTTGCACTTGTGATAGTGTTGAAAAACCACTTTTCGCACTTGTGTTAGTGTTGAAAAACCACTTTTCGCACTTGTGTTGGTGCAGGAAACCACTTTTGCACTTGTATTAGTGTGGAAAAACCACTTTTCGCACTTGTGTTAGTGTTGAAAAACCACTTTTCGCACTTGTGTTAGTGTTGAAAAACCACTTTTCGCACTTGTGTTGGTGCAGGAAACCACTTTTCACACTTGTGTTGGTGCAGGAAACCACTTTTGCATTTGTATTAGTGTTGAAAAACCACTTTTTGCACTTGTGTTAGTGTTGAAATACCACTTTTCGCACTTGTATTAGTGTTGAAAAACCACTTTTCGCACTTGTGTTGGTGCAGGCAACCACTTTTGCACTTGTATTAGTGTGGAAAAAACACTTTTTGCACTTGTGATAGTGTTGAAAAACCACTTTTCGCACTTGTGTTAGTGTTGAAAAACCACTTTTCGCACTTGTGTTGGTGCAGGAAACCACATTTGCACTTGTATTAGTGTGGAAAAAACACTTTTCGCACTTGTGTTAGTGTTGAAAAAACACTTTCGCACTTGTGTTAGTGTTGAAAAACCACTTTTCGCACTTGTGTTAGTGTTGAAAAACCACTTTTCGGACTTGTGTTGGTGCAGGAAACCACTTTTGCACTTGCATTAGTGTGGAAAAAAACACATTTTGCACTTGTGATAGTGTTGAAAAACCACTTTTCGCACTTGTGTTAGTGTTGAAAAACCACTTTTCGCACTTGTGTTAGTGTTGAAAAAACACTTTTCGCACTTGTGTTAGTGTTGAAAAAACACTTTTCGCACTTGTGTTAGTGTTGAAAAAACACTTTTCGCACTTGTGTTGGTGCAGGAAACCACTTTTGCACTTGTATTAGTGTGGAAAAAACACTTTTCGCACTTGTGTTAGTGTTGAAAAACCACTTTTCGCACTTGTGTTAGTGTTGAAAAACCACTTTTCGCACTTGTGTTAGTGTTGAAAAACCACTTATCGCACTTGTGTTGGTGCAGGAAACCACTTTTGCACTTGTATTAGTGTGGAAAAAACACTTTTTGCACTTGTGATAGTGTTGAAAAACCACTTTTCGCACTTGTGTTAGTGTTGAAAAACCACTTTTCGCACTTGTGTTGGTGCAGGAAACCACTTTTGCACTTGTATGAGTGTGGAAAAAACACTTTTTGCACTTGTGATAGTGTTGAAAAACCACTTTCGCACTTGTGTTATTGTTGAAAAACCACTTTTCGCACTTGTGTTGGTGCAGGAAACCACTATTGCACTTGTATTAGTGTGGAAAAACTACTTTTCGCACTTGTGTTAGTGTTGAAAAACCACTTTTCACACTTGTGTTAGTGTTGAAAAACCACTTTTCGCACTTGTGTTGGTGCAGGAAACCACTTTTGCACTTGTATTAGTGTGGAAAAAAACACTTTTTGCACTTGTGATAGTGTTGAAAAACCACTTTTCGAACTTGTGTTAGTGTTGAAAAACCACTTTTCGCACTTGTGTTAGTGTTGAAAAACTACTTTTCGCACTTGTGTTGGTGCAGGAAACCACTTTTGCACTTGTATTAGTGTGGAAAAAACACTTTTTGCACTTGTATTAGTGTGGAAAAACCACTTTTTGCACTTGTGATAGTGTTGAAAAACTAATTTTCGCACTTGTATTAGTGTTGAAAAACCACTTTTCGCACTTGTGTTGGTGCAGGAAACCACTTTTGCACTTGTATTAGTGTGGAAAAACCACTTTTTGCACTTGTGTTAGTGTTGAAAAACCACTTTTCGCACTTGTGTTGGTGTTGAAAAACCACTTTTCGGACTTGTGTTAGTGTTGAAAAACCACTTTTCGCACTTCTGTTAGTGTTGAAAAACCACTTTTCGCACTTGTGTTGGTGCAGGAAACCACTTTTGCACTTGTATTAGTGTGGAAAAAACACTTTTTGCATTTGTGATAGTGTTGAAAAACCACTTTTCGCACTTGTGTTAGTGTTGAAAAACCACTTTTCGCACTTGTGTTGGTGCAGGAAACCACTTTTGCACTTGTATTAGTGTGGAAAACCACTTTTCGCACTTGTGTTAGTGTTGAAAAACCACTTTTCACACTTGTGTTAGTGTTGAAAAACCACTTTTCGCACTTGTGTTGGTGCAGGAAACCACTTTTGCACTTGTATTAGTGTGGAAAAAACACATTTTGCACTTGTGATAGTGTTGAAAAAACACTTTTCGCACTTGTGTTAGTGTTGAAAAACCACTTTTCGCACTTGTGTTGGTGCAGGAAACCACTTTTGCACTTGTATTAGTGTGGAAAACCACTTTTCGCACTTGTGTTAGTGTTGAAAAACCACTTTTCGCACTTGTGTTAGTGTTGAAAAACCACTTTTCGCACTTGTGTTGGTGCAGGAAACCACTTTTGCACTTGTATTAGTGTGGAAAACCACTTTTCGCACTTGTGTTAGTGTTGAAAAACCACTTTTCGCACTTGTGTTAGTGTTGAAAAACCACTTTTCGCACTTGTGTTGGTGCAGGACACCACTTTTGCACTTGTATTAGTGTGGATAAAACACTTTTTGCACTTGTGATAGTGTTGAAAAACCACTTTTCGCACTTGTGTTGGTGCAGGAAACCACTTTTGCACTTGTATTAGTGTGGAAAAAACACTTTTTGCACTTGTATTAGTGTGGAAAAACCACTTTTTGCACTTGTGATAGTGTTGAAAAACCAATTTTCGCACTTGTATTAGTGTTGAAAAACCACTTTTCACACTTGTGTTGGTGCAGGAAACCACTTTTGCACTTGTATTAGTGTGGAAAAACCACTTTTTGCACTTGTGTTAGTGTTGAAAACCCACTTTTCGCACTTCTGTTAGTGTTGAAAAACCACTTTTCGCACTTGTGTTGGTGCAGGAAACCACTTTTGCACTTGTATTAGTGTGGAAAACCACTTTTCGCACTTGTGTTAGTGTTGAAAAACCACTTTTCGCACTTGTGTTAGTGTTGAAAAACCACTTTTCGCACTTGTGTTGGTGCAGGAAACCACTTTTGCACTTGTATTAGTGTGGAAAAACCACTTTTCGCACTTGTGTTAGTGTTGAAAAACCACTTTTCGCACTTGTGTTAGTGTTGAAAAACCACTTTTCGCACTTGTGTTGGTGCAGGAAACCACTTTTGCTCTTGTATTAGTGTGGAAAAAACACTTTTTGCACTTGTTTTAGTGTTGAAAAACCACTTTTCGCACTTGTGTTGGTGCAGGAAACCACTTTTGCACTTGTATTAGTGTGGGAAAAACACTTTTTGCACTTGTGATAGTGTTGAAAAACCACTTTTCGCACTTGTGTTAGTGTTGAAAAACCACTTTTCGCACTTGTGTTGGTGCAGGAAACCACATTTGCACTTGTATTAGTGTGGAAAAACCACTTTTCGCACTTGTGTTAGTGTTGAAAAACCACTTTTCGCACTTGTGTTAGTGTTGAAAAACCACTTTTGCACTTGTATTAGTGTGGAAAAAACACTTTTTGCACTTGTGATAGTGTTGAAAAACCACTTTTCGCACTTGTGTTAGTGTTGAAAAACCACTTTTCGCACTTGTGTTGGTGCAGGAAACCACTTTTGCACTTGTATTAGTGTGGAAAAACCACTTTTCGCACTTGTGTTAGTGTTGAAAAACCACTTTTCGCACTTGTGTTAGTGTTGAAAAAACACTTTTCGCACTTGTGTTGGTGCAGGAAACCACTTTTGCACTTGTATTAGTGTGGAAAAAACACTTTTTGCACTTGTTTTAGTGTTGAAAAACCACTTTTCACACTTGTGTTGGTGCAGGAAACCACTTTTGCACTTGTATTAGTGTGGGAAAAACACTTTTTGCACTTGTGATAGTGTTGAAAAACCACTTTTCGCACTTGTGTTAGTGTTGAAAAACCACTTTTCGCACTTGTGTTGGTGCAGGAAACCACTTTTGCACTTGTATTAGTGTGGAAAAACCACTTTTCGCACTTGTGTTAGTGTTGAAAAACCACTTTTCGCACTTGTTTTAGTGTTGAAAAACCACTTTTCGCACTTGTGTTGGTGCAGGAAACCACTTTTGCATTTGTATTAGTGTGGAAAAAACACTTTTTGCACTTGTGATAGTGTTGAAAAACCACTTTTTGCACTTGTGTTAGTGTTGAAAAACCACTTTTCGCACTTGTATTAGTGTTGAAAAACCACTTTTCGCACTTGTGTTGGTGCAGGCAACCACTTTTGCACTTGTATTAGTGTGGAAAAAACACTTTTTACACTTGTGATAGTGTTGAAAAACCACTTTTCGCACTTGTGTTAGTGTTGAAAAACCACTTTTCGCACTTGTGTTGGTGCAGGAAACCACTTTTGCACTTGTATTAGTGTGGAAAAACCACTTTTCGCACTTGTGTTAGTGTTGAAAAACCACTTTTCGCACTTGTGTTAGTGTTGAAAAACCACTTTTCGCACTTGTGTTGGTGCAGGAAACCACTTTTGCTCTTGTATTAGTGTGGAAAAAACACTTTTTGCACTTGTTTTAGTGTTGAAAAACCACTTTTCGCACTTGTGTTGGTGCAGGAAACCACTTTTGCACTTGTATTGGTGTGGGAAAAACACTTTTTGCACTTGTGATAGTGTTGAAAAACCACTTTTCGCACTTGTGTTAGTGTTGAAAAACCACTTTTCGCACTTGTGTTGGTGCAGGAAACCACTTTTGCACTTGTATTAGTGTGGAAAAACCACTTTTCGCACTTGTGTTAGTGTTGAAAAACCACTTTTTGCACTTGTGTTAGTGTTGAAAAACCACTTTTCGCACTTGTGTTGGTGCAGGAAACCACTTTTCACACTTGTGTTGGTGCAGGAAACCACTTTTGCATTTGTATTAGTGTTGAAAAACCACTTTTTGCACTTGTGTTAGTGTTGAAAAACCACTTTTCGCACTTGTATTAGTGTTGAAAAACCACTTTTCGCACTTGTGTTGGTGCAGGCAACCACTTTTGCACTTGTATTAGTGTGGAAAAAACACTTTTTGCACTTGTGATAGTGTTGAAAAACCACTTTTCGCACTTGTGTTAGTGTTGAAAAACCACTTTTCGCACTTGTGTTGGTACAGGAAACCACATTTGCACTTGTATTAGTGTGGAAAAAACACTTTTCGCACTTGTGTTAGTGTTGAAAAAACACTTTTCGCACTTGTGTTAGTGTTGAAAAACCACTTTTCGCACTTGTGTTAGTGTTGAAAAACCACTTTTCGCACTTGTGTTGGTGCAGGAAACCACTTTTGCACTTGCATTAGTGTGGAAAAAAACACATTTTGCACTTGTGATAGTGTTGAAAAACCACTTTTCGCACTTGTGTTAGTGTTGAAAAACCACTTTTCGCACTTGTGTTAGTGTTGAAAAAACACTTTTCGCACTTGTGTTAGTGTTGAAAAAACACTTTTCGCACTTGTGTTAGTGTTGAAAAAACACTTTTCGCACTTGTGTTGGTGCAGGAAACCACTTTTGCACTTGTATTAGTGTGGAAAAAACACTTTTCGCACTTGTGTTAGTGTTGAAAAACCACTTTTCGCACTTGTGTTAGTGTTGAAAAACCACTTTTCGCACTTGTGTTAGTGTTGAAAAACCACTTATCGCACTTGTGTTGGTGCAGGAAACCACTTTTGCACTTGTATTAGTGTGGAAAAAACACTTTTTGCACTTGTGATAGTGTTGAAAAACCACTTTTCGCACTTGTGTTAGTGTTGAAAAACCACTTTTCGCACTTGTGTTGGTGCAGGAAACCACTTTTGCACTTGTATGAGTGTGGAAAAAACACTTTTTGCACTTGTGATAGTGTTGAAAAACCACTTTTCGCACTTGTGTTATTGTTGAAAAACCACTTTTCGCACTTGTGTTGGTGCAGGAAACCACTATTGCACTTGTATTAGTGTGGAAAAACTACTTTTCGCACTTGTGTTAGTGTTGAAAAACCACTTTTCACACTTGTGTTAGTGTTGAAAAACCACTTTTCGCACTTGTGTTGGTGCAGGAAACCACTTTTGCACTTGTATTAGTGTGGAAAAAACACTTTTTGCACTTGTGATAGTGTTGAAAAACCACTTTTCGAACTTGTGTTAGTGTTGAAAAACCACTTTTCGCACTTGTGTTAGTGTTGAAAAACTACTTTTCGCACTTGTGTTGGTGCAGGAAACCACTTTTGCACTTGTATTAGTGTGGAAAAAACACTTTTTGCACTTGTATTAGTGTGGAAAAACCACTTTTTGCACTTGTGATAGTGTTGAAAAACCAATTTTCGCACTTGTATTAGTGTTGAAAAACCACTTTTCGCACTTGTGTTGGTGCAGGAAACCACTTTTGCACTTGTATTAGTGTGGAAAAACCACTTTTTGCACTTGTGTTCGTGTTGAAAAACCACTTTTCGCACTTGTGTTAGTGTTGAAAAACCACTTTTCGCACTTGTGTTAGTGTTGAAAAACCACTTTTCGCACTTCTGTTAGTGTTGAAAAACCACTTTTCGCACTTGTGTTGGTGCAGGAAACCACTTTTGCACTTGTATTAGTGTGGAAAAAACACTTTTTGCATTTGTGATAGTGTTGAAAAACCACTTTTCGCACTTGTGTTAGTGTTGAAAAACCACTTTTCGCACTTGTGTTGGTGCAGGAAACCACTTTTGCACTTGTATTAGTGTGGAAAAACCACTTTTCGCACTTGTGTTAGTGTTGAAAAACCACTTTTCACACTTGTGTTAGTGTTGAAAAACCACTTTTCGCACTTGTGTTGGTGCAGGAAACCACTTTTGCACTTGTATTAGTGTGGAAAAAACACATTTTGCACTTGTGATAGTGTTGAAAAAACACTTTTCGCACTTGTGTTAGTGTTGAAAAACCACTTTTCACACTTGTGTTAGTGTTGAAAAACCACTTTTCGCACTTGTGTTGGTGCAGGAAACCACTTTTGCACTTGTATTAGTGTGGAAAAAACACATTTTGCACTTGTGTTAGTGTTGAAAAACCACTTTTCGCACTTGTGTTAGTGTTGAAAAACCACTTTTCGCACTTGTGTTGGTGCAGGAAACCACTTTTGCACTTGTATTAGTGTGGAAAAACCACTTTTCGCACTTGTGTTAGTGTTGAAAAACCACTTTTTGCACTTGTGTTAGTGTTGAAAAACCACTTTTCGCACTTGTGTTGGTGCAGGAAACCACTTTTCACACTTGTGTTGGTGCAGGAAACCACTTTTGCATTTGTATTAGTGTTGAAAAACCACTTTTTGCACTTGTGTTAGTGTTGAAAAACCACTTTTCGCACTTGTATTAGTGTTGAAAAACCACTTTTCGCACTTGTGTTGGTGCAGGCAACCACTTTTGCACTTGTATTAGTGTGGAAAAAACACTTTTTGCACTTGTGATAGTGTTGAAAAACCACTTTTCGCACTTGTGTTAGTGTTGAAAAACCACTTTTCGCACTTGTGTTGGTACAGGAAACCACATTTGCACTTGTATTAGTGTGGAAAAAACACTTTTCGCACTTGTGTTAGTGTTGAAAAAACACTTTTCGCACTTGTGTTAGTGTTGAAAAACCACTTTTCGCACTTGTGTTAGTGTTGAAAAACCACTTTTCGCACTTGTGTTGGTGCAGGAAACCACTTTTGCACTTGCATTAGTGTGGAAAAAAACACATTTTGCACTTGTGATAGTGTTGAAAAACCACTTTTCGCACTTGTGTTAGTGTTGAAAAACCACTTTTCGCACTTGTGTTAGTGTTGAAAAAACACTTTTCGCACTTGTGTTAGTGTTGAAAAAACACTTTTCGCACTTGTGTTAGTGTTGAAAAAACACTTTTCGCACTTGTGTTGGTGCAGGAAACCACTTTTGCACTTGTATTAGTGTGGAAAAAACACTTTTCGCACTTGTGTTAGTGTTGAAAAACCACTTTTCGCACTTGTGTTAGTGTTGAAAAACCACTTTTCGCACTTGTGTTAGTGTTGAAAAACCACTTATCGCACTTGTGTTGGTGCAGGAAACCACTTTTGCACTTGTATTAGTGTGGAAAAAACACTTTTTGCACTTGTGATAGTGTTGAAAAACCACTTTTCGCACTTGTGTTAGTGTTGAAAAACCACTTTTCGCACTTGTGTTGGTGCAGGAAACCACTTTTGCACTTGTATGAGTGTGGAAAAAACACTTTTTGCACTTGTGATAGTGTTGAAAAACCACTTTTCGCACTTGTGTTATTGTTGAAAAACCACTTTTCGCACTTGTGTTGGTGCAGGAAACCACTATTGCACTTGTATTAGTGTGGAAAAACTACTTTTCGCACTTGTGTTAGTGTTGAAAAACCACTTTTCACACTTGTGTTAGTGTTGAAAAACCACTTTTCGCACTTGTGTTGGTGCAGGAAACCACTTTTGCACTTGTATTAGTGTGGAAAAAACACTTTTTGCACTTGTGATAGTGTTGAAAAACCACTTTTCGAACTTGTGTTAGTGTTGAAAAACCACTTTTCGCACTTGTGTTAGTGTTGAAAAACTACTTTTCGCACTTGTGTTGGTGCAGGAAACCACTTTTGCACTTGTATTAGTGTGGAAAAAACACTTTTTGCACTTGTATTAGTGTGGAAAAACCACTTTTTGCACTTGTGATAGTGTTGAAAAACCAATTTTCGCACTTGTATTAGTGTTGAAAAACCACTTTTCGCACTTGTGTTGGTGCAGGAAACCACTTTTGCACTTGTATTAGTGTGGAAAAACCACTTTTTGCACTTGTGTTCGTGTTGAAAAACCACTTTTCGCACTTGTGTTAGTGTTGAAAAACCACTTTTCGCACTTGTGTTAGTGTTGAAAAACCACTTTTCGCACTTCTGTTAGTGTTGAAAAACCACTTTTCGCACTTGTGTTGGTGCAGGAAACCACTTTTGCACTTGTATTAGTGTGGAAAAAACACTTTTTGCATTTGTGATAGTGTTGAAAAACCACTTTTCGCACTTGTGTTAGTGTTGAAAAACCACTTTTCGCACTTGTGTTGGTGCAGGAAACCACTTTTGCACTTGTATTAGTGTGGAAAAACCACTTTTCGCACTTGTGTTAGTGTTGAAAAACCACTTTTCACACTTGTGTTAGTGTTGAAAAACCACTTTTCGCACTTGTGTTGGTGCAGGAAACCACTTTTGCACTTGTATTAGTGTGGAAAAAACACATTTTGCACTTGTGATAGTGTTGAAAAAACACTTTTCGCACTTGTGTTAGTGTTGAAAAACCACTTTTCGCACTTGTGTTGGTGCAGGAAACCACTTTTGCACTTGTATTAGTGTGGAAAACCACTTTTCGCACTTGTGTTAGTGTTGAAAAACCACTTTTCGCACTTGTGTTAGTGTTGAAAAACCACTTTTCGCACTTGTGTTGGTGCAGGAAACCACTTTTGCACTTGTATTAGTGTGGAAAAAACACTTTTTGCACTTGTGATAGTGTTGAAAAACCACTTTTCGCACTTGTGTTGGTGCAGGAAACCACTTTTGCACTTGTATTAGTGTGGAAAAAACACTTTTTGCACTTGTATTAGTGTGGAAAAACCACTTTTTGCACTTGTGATAGTGTTGAAAAACCAATTTTCACACTTGTATTAGTGTTGAAAAACCACTTTTCACACTTGTGTTGGTGCAGGAAACCACTTTTGCACTTGTATTAGTGTGGAAAAACCACTTTTTGCACTTGTGTTAGTGTTGAAAACCCACTTTTCGCACTTGTGTTAGTGTTGAAAAACCACTTTTCGCACTTGTGTTGGTGCAGGAAACCACTTTTGCACTTGTATTAGTGTGGAAAAAACACTTTTTGCACTTGTGATAGTGTTGAAAAACCACTTTTCGCACTTGTGTTAGTGTTGAAAAACCACTTTTCGCACTTGTGTTGGTGCAGGAAACCACTTTTGCACTTGTATTAGTGTGGAAAAACCACTTTTCGCACTTGTGTTAGTGTTGAAAAACCACTTTTCGCACTTGTGTTAGTGTTGAAAAACCACTTTTCGCACTTGTGTTGGTGCAGGAAACCACTTTTGCACTTGTATTAGTGTGGAAAAAACACTTTTTGCACTTGTTTTAGTGTTGAAAAACCACTTTTCACACTTGTGTTGGTGCAGGAAACCACTTTTGCACTTGTATTAGTGTGGGAAAAACACTTTTTGCACTTGTGATAGTGTTGAAAAACCACTTTTCGCACTTGTGTTAGTGTTGAAAAACCACTTTTCGCACTTGTGTTGGTGCAGGAAACCACTTTTGCACTTGTATTACTGTGGAAAAACCACTTTTCGCACTTGTGTTAGTGTTGAAAAACCACTTTTCGCACTTGTGTTAGTGTTGAAAAACCACTTTTCGCACTTGTGTTGGTGCAGGAAACCACTTTTGCATTTGTATTAGTGTGGAAAAAACACTTTTTGCACTTGTGATAGTGTGGAAAAAACACTTTTCGCACTTGTGTTAGTGTTGAAAAACCACTTTTCGCACTTGTGTTAGTGTTGAAAAACCACTTTTCGCACTTGTGTTGGTGCAGGAAACCACTTTTGCACTTGCATTAGTGTGGAAAAAAACACATTTTGCACTTGTGATAGTGTTGAAAAACCACTTTTCGCACTTGTGTTAGTGTTGAAAAACCACTTTTCGCACTTGTGTTAGTGTTGAAAAAACACTTTTCGCACTTGTGTTAGTGTTGAAAAAACACTTTTCGCACTTGTGTTAGTGTTGAAAAAACACTTTTCGCACTTGTGTTGGTGCAGGAAACCACTTTTGCACTTGTATTAGTGTGGAAAAAACACTTTTCGCACTTGTGTTAGTGTTGAAAAACCACTTTTCGCACTTGTGTTAGTGTTGAAAAACCACTTTTCGCACTTGTGTTAGTGTTGAAAAACCACTTATCGCACTTGTGTTGGTGCAGGAAACCACTTTTGCACTTGTATTAGTGTGGAAAAAACACTTTTTGCACTTGTGATAGTGTTGAAAAACCACTTTTCGCACTTGTGTTAGTGTTGAAAAACCACTTTTCGCACTTGTGTTGGTGCAGGAAACCACTTTTGCACTTGTATGAGTGTGGAAAAAACCCTTTTTGCACTTGTGATAGTGTTGAAAAACCACTTTTTGCACTTGTGTTAGTGTTGAAAAACCACTTTTCGCACTTGTGTTGGTGCAGGAAACCACTTTTGCACTTGTATTAGTGTGGAAAAACCACTTTTCGCACTTGTGTTAGTGTTGAAAAACCACTTTTCGCACTTGTGTTAGTGTTGAAAAACCACTTTTCGCACTTGTGTTGGTGCAGGAAACCACTTTTGCACTTGTATTAGTGTGGAAAAAACACTTTTTGCACTTGTGATAGTGTTGAAAAACCACTTTTCGCACTTGTGTTAGTGTTGAAAAACCACTTTTCGCACTTGTGTTAGTGTTGAAAAACTACTTTTCGCACTTGTGTTGGTGCAGGAAACCACTTTTGCACTTGTATTAGTGTGGAAAAAACACTTTTTGCACTTGTATTAGTGTGGAAAAACCACTTTTTGCACTTGTGATAGTGTTGAAAAACCAATTTTCGCACTTGTATTAGTGTTGAAAAACCACTTTTCGCACTTGTGTTGGTGCAGGAAACCACTTTTGCACTTGTATTAGTGTGGAAAAACCACTTTTTGCACTTGTGTTAGTGTTGAAAAACCACTTTTCGCACTTGTGTTAGTGTTGAAAAACCACTTTTCGCACTTGTGTTAGTGTTGAAAAACCACTTTTCGCACTTCTGTTAGTGTTGAAAAACCACTTTTCGCACTTGTGTTGGTGCAGGAAACCACTTTTGCACTTGTATTAGTGTGGAAAAAACACTTTTTGCATTTGTGATAGTGTTGAAAAACCACTTTTCGCACTTGTGTTAGTGTTGAAAAACCACTTTTCGCACTTGTGTTGGTGCAGGAAACCACTTTTGCACTTGTATTAGTGTGGAAAACCACTTTTCGCACTTGTGTTAGTGTTGAAAAACCACTTTTCACACTTGTGTTAGTGTTGAAAAACCACTTTTCGCACTTGTGTTGGTGCAGGAAACCACTTTTGCACTTGTATTAGTGTGGAAAAACCACTTTTTGCACTTGTGATAGTGTTGAAAAACCAATTTTCGCACTTGTATTAGTGTTGAAAAACCACTTTTCGCACTTGTGTTGGTGCAGGAAACCACTTTTGCACTTGTATTAGTGTGGAAAAACCACTTTTTGCACTTGTGATAGTGTTGAAAAACCAATTTTCGCACTTGTATTAGTGTTGAAAAACCACTTTTCGCACTTGTGTTGGTGCAGGAAACCACTTTTGCACTTGTATTAGTGTGGAAAAACCACTTTTCGCACTTGTGTTAGTGTTGAAAAACCACTTTTCGCACTTGTGTTAGTGTTGAAAAACCACTTTTCGCACTTGTGTTGGTGCAGGAAACCACTTTTGCACTTGTATTAGTGTGGAAAAAAACACTTTTTGCACTTGTTTTAGTGTTGAAAAACCACTTTTCACACTTGTGTTGGTGCAGGAAACCACTTTTGCACTTGTATTAGTGTGGGAAAAACACTTTTTGCACTTGTGATAGTCTTGAAAAAACCACTTTTCGCACTTGTGTTAGTGTTGAAAAACCACTTTTCGCACTTGTGTTGGTGCAGGAAACCACTTTTGCACTTGTATTAGTGTGGAAAAACCACTTTTCGCACTTGTGTTAGTGTTGAAAAACCACTTTTCGCACTTGTGTTAGTGTTGAAAAACCACTTTTCGCACTTGTGTTGGTGCAGGAAACCACTTTTGCATTTGTATTAGTGTGGAAAAAACACTTTTTGCACTTGTGATAGTGTTGAAAAACCACTTTTCGCACTTGTGTTAGTGTTGAAAAAACACTTTTCGCACTTGTATTAGTGTTGAAAAACCACTTTTCGCACTTGTGTTGGTGGCAGGCAACCACTTTTGCACTTGTATTAGTGTGGAAAAAAACACTTTTTGCACTTGTGATAGTGTTGAAAAACCACTTTTCGCACTTGTGTTAGTGTTGAAAAACCACTTTTCGCACTTGTGTTGGTGCAGGAAACCACATTTGCACTTGTATTAGTGTGGAAAAAACACTTTTCGCACTTGTGTTAGTGTTGAAAAACCACTTTTCGCACTTGTGTTAGTGTTGAAAAACCACTTTTCGCACTTGTGTTGGTGCAGGAAACCACTTTTGCACTTGCATTAGTGTGGAAAAAAACACATTTTGCACTTGTGATAGTGTTGAAAAACCACTTTTCGCACTTGTGTTAGTGTTGAAAAACCACTTTTCGCACTTGTGTTAGTGTTGAAAAAACACTTTTCGCACTTGTGTTAGTGTTGAAAAAACACTTTTCGCATTTGTGTTAGTGTTGAAAAAACACTTTTCGCACTTGTGTTGGTGCAGGAAACCACTTTTGCACTTGTATTAGTGTGGAAAAAACACTTTTCGCACTTGTGTTAGTGTTGAAAAACCACTTTTCGCACTTGTGTTAGTGTTGAAAAACCACTTTTCGCACTTGTGTTAGTGTTGAAAAACCACTTATCGCACTTGTGTTGGTGCAGGAAACCACTTTTGCACTTGTATTAGTGTGGAAAAAACACTTTTTGCTCTTGTGATAGTGTTGAAAAACCACTTTTCGCACTTGTGTTAGTGTTGAAAAACCACTTTTCGCACTTGTGTTGGTGCAGGAAACCACTTTTGCACTTGTATGAGTGTGGAAAAAACACTTTTTGCACTTGTGATAGTGTTGAAAAACCACTTTTCGCACTTGTGTTAGTGTTGAAAAACCACTTTTCGCACTTGTGTTGGTGCAGGAAACCACTTTTGCACTTGTATTAGTGTGGAAAAACCACTTTTCGCACTTGTGTTAGTGTTGAAAAACCACTTTTCGCACTTGTGTTAGTGTTGAAAAACCACTTTTCGCACTTGTGTTGGTGCAGGAAACCACTTTTGCACTTGTATTAGTGTGGAAAAAACACTTTTTGCACTTGTGATAGTGTTGAAAAACCACTTTTCGCACTTGTGTTAGTGTTGAAAAACCACTTTTCGCACTTGTGTTAGTGTTTGAAAAACTACTTTTCGCACTTGTGTTGGTGCAGGAAACCACTTTTGCACTTGTATTAGTGTGAAAAAAACACTTTTTGCACTTGTATTAGTGTGGAAAAACCACTTTTTGCACTTGTGATAGTGTTGAAAAACCAATTTTCGCACTTGTATTAGTGTTGAAAAACCACTTTTCGCACTTGTGTTGGTGCAGGAAACCACTTTTGCACTTGTATTAGTGTGGAAAAACCACTTTTTGCACTTGTGTTAGTGTTGAAAAACCACTTTTCGCACTTGTGTTAGTGTTGAAAACCACTTTTCGCACTTGTGTTAGTGTTGAAAACCACTTTTCGCACTTCTGTTAGTGTTGAAAAACCACTTTTTCGCACTTGTGTTGGTGCAGGAAACCACTTTTGCACTTGTATTAGTGTGGCAAAAACACTTTTTGCATTTGTGATAGTGTTGAAAAACCACTTTTCGCACTTGTGTTAGTGTTGAAAAACCACTTTTCGCACTTGTGTTGGTGCAGGAAACCACTTTTGCACTTGTATTAGTGTGGAAAAACCACTTTTCGCACTTGTGATAGTGTTGAAAAAACACTTTTCGCACTTGTGTTAGTGTTGAAAAACCACTTTTCGCACTTGTGTTGGTGCAGCAAACCACTTTTGCACTTGTATTAGTGTGGAAAACCACTTTTTGCACTTGTGTTAGTGTTGAAAAACCACTTTTCGCACTTGTGTTAGTGTTGAAAACCACTTTTCGCACTTGTGTTGGTGCAGGAAACCACTTTTGCACTTGTATTAGTGTGGAAAAAACACTTTTTGCACTTGTGATAGTGTTGAAAAACCACTTTTCGGCACTTGTGTTTAGTGTTGAAAAACCACTTTTCGCACTTGTGTTAGTGTTGAAAAACCACTTTCGCACTGTGTTGGTGCAGGAAACCACTTTTGTACTTGTATTAGTGTGGAAAAAACACTGTTTGCACTTGTGATAGTGTTGAAAAACCACTTTTCGCCACTTTTCGCACTTGTGTTGGTGCAGGAAACCACTTTTGCACTTGTATTAGTGTGTGGAAAAAACACTTTTCGCACTTGTGTTAGTGTTGAAAAACCACTTTTCGCACTTGTGTTAGTGTTGAAAAACCACTTTTCGCACTTGCGTTGGTGGAGGAAACCACTTTTGCACTTGTATTAGTGTGGAAAAAACACTTTTTGCACTTGTGATAGTGTTGAAAAACACTTTTCGACCTTGTGTTAGTGTTGAAAAACCACGTTTCGCACTTGTGTTGGTGCAGGAATCCACTTTTGCACTTGTATTAGTGTGGAAAAACCACTTTTCGCACTTGTGTTAGTGTTGAAAAACCACTTTTCGCACTTGTGTTAGTGTTGAAAAACCACTTTTCGCACTTGTGTTGGTGCAGGAAACTACTTTTGCACTTGTAATAGTGTGGAAAAAACACTTTTTGCACTTGTGATAGTGTTGAAAAACCACTTTTCGCACTTGTGT